>NW_007726694.1:0-1949 GCF_000696425.1 Galeopterus variegatus | reverse complement strand
GCCATTCACCTTTACCTTCTCTGGACACACACACAGTGCAAGCCTCTCACCCTTTGTGCACATCCCCAACATGAGCACCTACTTCTGTACACTCCTATGCAAAGTTGGACCTCCACAACATTGACTCCTCATCCCCGAACCCACAGCCTGCACCCCCACCTGAGCATACCCATGGCATGTACTAGCTTAGTGTACACCCCACCCCCACCCCCGTGCACTCAGCCACAGCTTACACACTTCACACCCTGCTCACATCACAGCACATGCTCACACTCTGTGCCTGTGCACAGTGTGTTCCAGCCCTCTGGGCTCAGCCTAGCACTCTCCCCACGCCCTCTGTGCCCTTCCGTGGCATGTAGCCCTCACTCTTCAGGACCACGGCATAAACCCCATCTCTGTGCACGACCACTTTGAAAACCCTCTACCCCCAGCACAACTGTTTCCCACACACTTCCTCCAGATTTTGGTCCTAAACCCTCAGGCCTCAGTGGGACCCCATCTCTGTGCACGACCACTTTGAAAACCCTCTACCCCTAGCACAACTGTTTCCCACACACTTCCTCCAGATTTTGGTCCTAAACCCTCAGGCCTCAGTGGAGATGCTGAGTTGGAGGCATCTTATGCTAGAGAGAGCTGCCCCAAAGGGAAGGCCAGCCTGATGTAGATTTTCCTCCAACCCGTCTTTCTCTCCTGTACAGAGAAGAACCGAAGTTATGTCATCTCCTCCTTTACGGAACTCAAGGCTTATGACCTGCTCTCCAAGGCCTCAGTGCAGTTTGTGGAGTATCCTTGAGGGTTTAATAGCCAGGGTTCCTGGCTGGGCTGGGAAGGGAGGAGTGAGGGAAGTCCTGGGAACAGGGCTCCCAGGGTAGGCTGTTGGGTCCTTCTGGTGCAGGCGGCCTTGGGCAGGGTTCCTATACTCAGGGGCAGCTACAACAAGCGCCAGATGAGCCGCATTTACCCCAAGGGCACCCGCATGGATTCCTCCAACTACATGCCCCAGATGTTCTGGAATACCGGATGCCAAATGGTTGCCCTCAACTTCCAGACGATGGGTGAGGGCACTCCCAGGCCCCTGAGAACCCTTCCCTGGTCCCTGCCCCTCCCACTTTACCCCATCCTCTTTAGAACAGAATGGAGTGTCCTGATGCTTGTTTGGCCTCTGGGAGCACACTCAAATGTGTGAGCATTTGGGGGTACAAATGCCTTAGCTCACACCTTTATAATTGCACATGTATGAACATGTCTTGGCATGGGTTCTGCCGCTCTGCCTGACTGTGTCTGTGGGAACACCTGCTTCACCTGCCCCAACTCCTACCGTGAGCTTGTGGCCTGGTCTTAGCTATGTTCCTTGCTAGACCTTTCCTGAGAGATGAGACACCCCAAGGAAACAGGCTGGCACATGAGAAACCCTTGTCCTCATGGTCCACCCAACCTCCCCATCCACGAGACAAGGAACGCTGGGAAATGCAGGAAATAGAGGCTGGGCACAGACCCTGGGCTAGGTCTTTTTCACCAAATGCTCTTGTCCCTCCAGACCTGCCCATGCAACAGAACATGGCGCTGTTTGAGTTCAACGGGCAGAGTGGCTACCTCCTCAAGCATGAGTTCATGCGCCGGCCGGAGAAGCAGTTCAATCCCTTCTCGGTGGACCGCATTGATGTGGTGGTTGCCACCACCCTTTCCATTACGGCAAGGCCCTGAGGCAAACAAGTGGCTGGGAAGGCTGGAATTTTGAGGAGAAAGGCACAAGAGCCCCCCCCCCTCCACTCCCAACCCCCTTCCCTGATATCCTGAAAACTTTAGCCCCAGCCAGCTCCTGCAGTAGCAAGTTGCCTTGGAAACTGCCTCCTCCTCAGTACTGGAGGCTGCTTCTTGGTCCCCATGGAAACCAAGGGGAAAGGCTGAGGCTGGGCTGGGGGAGGGGAGAAAGAGTGGGCAGAGTGGGG
>NW_007726693.1:572680-601868 GCF_000696425.1 Galeopterus variegatus | reverse complement strand
CAGTGGATTTCTCTCTCCCAAGGAAGGTCAGACTCCCTTTAAGTCTCTGGTCAAAACACTCTGTGTCCTTTGTTTACCAACAAATATTTATTAAAGACTCAGTGTTAGACCCCTTGCTGTGTGCCAGGGACACAACCACCCCTCAGGGGGCTCATCTTCTAGTGGGGGATGGACAATGAGCATAGTAACCCACACTGTAACTGATCAGCTGGTGATGAGCACAAGACAGATAGGCAGGACAGGGAGCGCTGAGGGCTGCCACCATACCAAGGGTCAGGCCTCTCCAAATCTTCTACCTGTTCTGAAAATCCTCTAAATTCCCCTAAGATCTTAAGCATTTTGATGCCCAAGAGCCTGAGGGTCTAGAAGGCAGGCCAGTTCTCTTTCTCACTCTCCTAATCCCTCCTTGAGGCAGTGAGGAATAACCTCTCCACCTGCTTGAATGGGGACAGAGCTAGAAGGACACCAAAGGAGGAGAGCCACCATGGTGCAACATCCCTCCAGCGACAAGGTGATGGAAAGGGGAGTCCAGCAACAAGGTGATGGAAAGGGGACTGAGATGCATCCCACCTCTCATAGGGGCTCACTGTGACCTCCGATTCCCCCTGCTCTAATTTTGTGAGTGGCGGTTCCCCAGTAGTTCTCTTGCTCTCTGGGGCACTCATGGGGTTGGAGTGAAGATTGACGGGAGGGCAAGAAAGTTTGGAGCTGTTGAGTGGGCTACTTCCACCTCTGACCCTGGCCCTCTTCCCTGTTACTGTGCTGCACCTTTCAGAGGGTTCAGAGTCTCAGAGGATTGGCTTGCAAAGGTGCGAATGGATGTGAACTTAGAGAAAGTCAAAGATAGAAAGCAACGGGAGTGGCCCTGGCCCAAGCAAATCACATTCACCCCTCAGGCTGCTCTCTTGTGCCTCAGTTTCTCTTCTGAGTTACAAGTAACTTGACGAAGGGCAGAAGGCAGAGGAAAACCACAGGAGAAATAGCAGATGGCTGCGCCCAGGGCTCCTCCAATGGCACCCTCCTTCCTAGATTTTTAATATCTTCTTTGCAAAAAGGCTCAGATAAGCTTGAACCTCCGGTTTTCTGCAGCACTTCAAAGTTACCGTCCTCTTGGTGTGCTAAGAGTGCACCCTGCAGACCCACACATGCATGTTGAGCTGTTTCCAGCGATGGAACAGGGACTAAGCTGGTTAACCCCCTGGCCAGATCCTTTGAGTCTCCATACCTCTGAGATAAGGGAGGGCCAAGAAGCCTGTTGGTCCCTGGCTGGTCCGAAGGACCAACTGAGGCAACAGAGACACAGATCCTGGAACCCCAGGCTGGATCCTCAAGGGAAGCAGAGGCTGAGGACACTTGGCAGGCCACTGGGGAGGGGCCATCCCATGTCAGGTGGGAGCAGGAGCACCTCCAGGTCAGTGCCCATGCAGAGACGTTGCAGCCTGTCTTATGGTCGGGGCTGGAGAAACAGAGTTCAGGATGTGGTCTGTGGGGACAGAGAACAAAATGACCTCTGTAGCCCATCACCCACACAGCAGCTGTGGTGCCAAGTGCTCTCCCCCAGGTCCTCAATCAGAGACACGGTGGCTTCATCTTCCCCCAGATCTACCCTATAGAACTTCCATACAAGTGAGTACATTGTACAGCAGCTCCATACAGCCCCGGAAATGATGGCTGAGCTGACACATGTTTATGAAGCACTTATTTAATGTGTCAAGTAACAGTGAATGGTCTAATCTTTCAAAGAGCTCTTTTACAGTGAAGCTCCCTGAGCTGGAACCATGAGAGTGTTCCTTGATGCATTCCTAGCCTTCAACACCATGTCTAACCTCCCCAAACCCTGTCAATTCTAATTCTGCAGTGTCTCCTGAGTTGGAACCTTCCTCTCTGTATTAGTTTACAGGGTAACTGTAACAAATCACCAAAATCTGGGTGCCTTCAAATGACAGCAGTGTATGCTCTCACAGGTCTGCAGGCCAAAAGTCTTGAATCAAGGTGTTGTGTAGGGTTGGTCCCTTCTGGAGGCTTTGAAGGACAATCCTTCCTTCCCTCTCTCCTAGCTCCTGGTGGTCACTGGCAGCCCTTGGCATGTCTTGGCTTGTGGATGTATCACTCCAATCTCTGTAGCCATTGCCACATGGCCTTCTTCCCTGTGTCTCTGTGTTCAAATGTCCCTCTTCTTATAAAGACACCAGTCATTGGATTAGGGCCCAGTTTCATCTAGTATGACTCATCTTGACTTGATTACATCTACAAAACCCTATTTCCAAATAAGATCACATTCACATAGCACTTGAACATGACCCACTCTCCATCCCTTCAGTCACCACCATAGCATCCCGCTCACTGGCTGAGCGAGGTGCGGGCGCAACACTGAGGGTTGCAATCCCGTTGCCGGACACGAAAAAAGACAAAAAAAAAAAAAAAAGTATAGGTGTTTAAACCGAACCCTTCAGTGCCTGGTGCCCAGCTATAGTTGGTAGAGTTATGCTTATGTCTTCTGGATGGTATGTATTTGAAACTTCAATTAAACAAAAAATGCTTCTCTCTCTACCCAAAAGAGAACATAAAGCTTTGGTTTACATCTAAAGAAGCCTCAGGCAAACCATGCACCAAATTACTAGTGATGAAGAAGAGTTTTAGTTTAGTAGAAGTTACAGATTAACCAAAGCACAGGTGCCTGGGCAATTTTTCAGGTAGGAGAACAATGTCTCAACAGAGACTGCACAGACAGAGAAGAGAACCAGACCAAAGAGTCAGTCTTTCTTCATCTGTTGGCAAAGGGACGTTGGACCAAGATCAGATCGGACAGATGTCCACTCATTTGACATAATTTTTGAGTACCTACTATGTGCATTGCATGGAGTTGAACAAGACTAACCCTGTCCTCCCTGTCATGGATCTCAGTATCCTAGGAAATTTTGTTTCTTCTGCTGAAAGAAGCTGTCTCTGAATCTAATCAGCTAACTGTTATTGCATGCTGGGAAGTTGTAGTACTCAACAACTCTGATGACTGTACTGCCCAAAGGATAACCAAACCCGAGGACATATAGCTATCCTGCTGACTTCCTAGAGGAGATATACAGGATATCAGCTTATCAAGCCCCAAACCTCATTTTCTCCTCATCCTTTAGTAATGAACATCCGAGGCAGGCAACCTGCCTAATATTTATGTTTACGTTCAGATTTTCCAAGTGCCGAATACCATCATTGCTGTACACTTTGAAGCCCACACTGAATAGGCAAAGTTCTAGTATAGTAACCGTGACAAGAATTTCCTGTTTCTAAAGTTTACAAGAACTTGCTTTGTTTAGTATATTATTGTCAGTGCAGTACGGTAACTGCTACTACCTTGGTTTTGATTTTGCTCACAGATTCTAGAAACTGTAAAGAGAGATATTGATTTGAAAATGCTCTCCTAGAACCTGATAAAGATTTCATTTTTTCCTCTTATTATCCAGACTGAAACCTGCAGTGAAGTTTCAATGTGTGGGAAGTAGACAATACCAGTCCACTCACCCCACGCTCATGGCCCACAGCAGGGATTCATTCTGAGGCTCTGAGGGCCCTTAGGAGGGGATCCACAGAACGCTTGAAGTTATATGCAACATTCTGTGGGCAAATCGAGACATTCTGGGAAGAAGCCATATCTTTCCCCGGCTCTTCAAAGCAGAGTGCACCTCACAAAGCCTTAGCAAAGTTGGGAGCCCCTGGCCACTGGTCTCCCATTGTGTGGTTGTGATGATTTTCACTGGCGTGGACTGGGTCTGTGAGCCTCCAGAACTCTGCAGGATCAGCTTTAGGGCCCATATACCAACACAGTGCAGTCTACCAAACAGATGAGACCCTTAATGCATAGAGGAGTGAGAAGAGACGAGGGAGGCAGAAGAGCCAGGAATCAGAGAGCACGTGCCTCCTGGTCACCCAGGCCATTGTCTCTTCCCTGACCCTCTCTGGGGCCCCCACGGGCTCATTTTTGGATCAGTCTACATATGGGGACATCTGTGTCCTCTTCCCTAACACGCTTATAGTTAACAGAGAAAATTAGATCTAGAAGCCTTTAGGAGCCAAAGGAAAATCTGATTCCAAAGGAAGGGTGAAGTTTAAGCCCCAGTTCAATGTTTCTGTGGTTTAGTGGCAGCAGGTCACAGCATACAAAAGCTGTCAAGGCCAAGAGACACTCTCCAACCCTCTTACTTTACCATGGGAGAAACAGACAGAGAGATCCAGGGACTTCTCCAAAGCTACTTCTTGTGGAGTAGCAGATCCAGTAGCCAATCCAAGTTTTCTGAGGCCCAATCCTCTTTCTATCACCCTATTCTACTTTTCTTTCACCTTGCTGTGGTTTGAATGACCCCCCAAGTTCGTGTTTGAACTTAATCCCCAATATGGTAAAGAGTTGATTGGATCTTGAGAACTATGCTCTCCTGAATGAATTAATCCCTTCATGGAGTAGTGTTCAATGGGTTATCATGGGTGTGGGCTAGTAGCTTTATAAGGAGAGCAAGTGAGCACATATAAAAGCACCCTTCCCTTTCCTCACCATGTGACACCCCGCATGGCCATGGGACTCTGCCGAGACTCCCAACCAAGAAGAAGGCTCTCACCAGATGTGTTCCTCGGACCTGGGACTTCCCAGCCTCCAAAACTGTAAGAAATGAATTCTGTTTCTTTATACATTACCCAGTTTCAAATATTCTGTTATAAATGACAGAAAACAGACTAATACATACCTCCTTATCCAAGTCCTGGTCTTCCAACACAGGAGAGGACCATTTAGTGGCAAACTTTCATGCAAAATGGGTCAGTTTTAAAAGCAGCCTTCTTTCCCTGCATGCATCTATGTTTTCCTGCAGCTGGGAGTTTGCTGGGAGGTGAGAGGGAGAGCCCTTATTCCCATGAAGTGCAACTGGGAGATATATAAACTTAAAAGGTGGGGCTGTGAAGTCCAATGATTTTTCTTGAATTCCACTAGGCATTTTTGAGTAGTCTTTGGGTTTGTTTGTTTGTTTTTGCTGTGTCTTAAAGAGTTGGTATATTTCTCCCTAACAATACAGAACTCAAAGTCCTCAAGGCATACATGTCTAGGCCATTTTACAGATACGAACTACAATGATGTATGCAAAGCACTTAGAACGGTACCTGCCATGTGCTAAGGGCTATATAGGCCTTAGTGATTAGAAGCAGCAGTACTGCTCCTACTAACCTCACGTCACCTGAGATGCACAATAAACACTCCTAGCTCATGCCCTGGTGTCCTTCCACGCACACATGTCACCAGGCAAAGACCCCCACTGAACGCACAGAGCCCCTTAGCCCTAGGAAGGGTACGAGTGGTGGAAACCCAGTCCTCTCCCAACAAGAGATCAAATCGGTATTTTACAATCTACAACTTTCCCAAGAAATCAAGACACTGTTGTAATACCAGTAGGCTGAAGATTTGTCTCCAAGGAGGGAATGGAGTGAAGAAGAGCTGGTCAAGTGACAGGGATGTTCAGGATCAGGTTTCAGGACTGAAGATTTTAGATGAGTTAAAAGTAACACACAATCCTCCACTTTATTATGTGTTATTTTAACATACAAAGCCTTTAAGTGAAGCTCCTTTCTGGGCAACCAGGCAACTCCTAAAAATAAACTCAAGTTCCTGAAATATTTTTGCTTGGCTTTAAGCTTTCTTTGGCTAGGGACTGGGCTATCTATTTTCAGTTTTGCAGTCCCAGGTGGTATGGATTTGATCTATCGAATGACAAATGACCAAATGACACTGTGCCTGTGGTGAGGACTCAGCAGATATTTAGGAAAGGTTATCCGTGGGTGAAGCTACAGCAGCCAAGGATGTTTGGGGAATGGGGAAGGTCGCATTTAAAGATTCCTGGAACCACAGGGGAAAATTGATGATGTGTAGACAACCTTTGAAGGACATAGTTCTGCTTATACTTAGTCCAGATAAGGAGGCAAGAGCATTAAAAGAACACTAAAAAAATAAAAAGGAGTTGGAGAAAGAAAATTACCCTATGGTGGTACATGTTGGCACATGCCAGTGTTGCCCAACTAAAGCAATGGGCTAAGTGGCTCGATCTCCTGGCCTGGGGGGTGGTATTTGGCCTTTAGAACTGTGGCCTCTCTGCTTCGATGATCATCTTCTCATATTTCCACATTCTCCCTCCCTGACTCTACTTCAAGTTCACCTTGCCTCAGGTCTTTTCGATCCCTTGGCATTTTGACCAGCCCCCTGAGCTCCCATCCCAGGCGTCACACTCCTGCCCTTTTGTGACACTGTCCTTCAAACTAATCCCTACCAGGAGCTGCCCAGTGCCTACAGAGGGCTCCAGGGTGAACCTCACATCCCTTCTCCTTCATTCTTGAGCAACATATTTTTCTCTAGTATCCATGAGGATGCTTTTAGCTGCAGTTAACAGAATAACCAGCAAATAGTGGACTAAACACAGGACCTATGCTGTTCACAAGAAGTCTAGGGGTAGAAGATCTCAGTGTCATTCCAGTGGCTCAATGCTGCTTGTAAGCTCCCAACTTCCTTCTCTCTTTCTGCTCCACCAGTCATAGTGTATTGGCTTTTCACCCTTGCACGGGTTGCCCCAGGACTGGAAGATGGTAGCTGCAGCACCAGCCATAACACATCTTGATTAAAGGAAGAAGGAGGGGCAGGCAAGGTACCCACCATATCTGCACCTTACATAAGGAGAGCATGGCTTCCCCAGAAGTCCCTTGGCAGAATTCTCCATACATTGCATTAGCCAGACTGACCCCTTGGCCCCATCTAGCTACGCAAGAGGCTGGGAGAGTGTGTGGCTTTCCAGTGTCCTTAGTTGGAAGTAGCAAGAGAGAGGGGAATGGGGATGGTGTTGAGTCAGTCAATCAACAGTGTCTCCCACATCTGCCCACTCTCATCAGTAGAGAAGGTCCCTGAAACTGCACTGAAATGTTCAAGAATTGTCTCATATTTGATGCATATAACATAAGAGTACAACCTCTGGTTTTTGCACTGCAGGAATCTTATTGTTAGTGTGGAAGAAGATGACCCAGTGGTGACCATCCACACTCTGTTCCGGAGCAGTGCTATTAGTTAAGCTCCACGTCCATTTGGCCATGAGTACAACTGGTCAAGAATTGTTATTTGTCTTTTCCATGTACATCTTGTCTCTTCAGCTGGATTACAAGCTATCTGAGAAGAGGGATCTTATCTCATACCACCTTCTATTGTTAGTGACTCAAATCAGTGCCATGCACTTTGCTGGCATCCAGGACACTCATTAATGATGAGGAGCGTAACCCTGGACGTTATGGGGTGGACAAGAAACAACATCCCCTTCCATTAGATCCCTGGCAGACATAGGAGGCAGAATTTTTGGAAAGGCCAACAAATGAAAACAATGTGTTTGTGGAATCAGAGGCATGCTGAATAGGGTTTCAGTTGCCCGCACAGTATGTTTCCAAGCTAAGGCTGCTTTCAAACAGGGGTTTGGAAGTGCCACCAAGTTTGGTTTACCCTTTCTCCTCCTTGTATTCACTCATCTGTTTATTCATTCAGCAAAATTATTTGAGCCACTTCTAAGTGCTCGGTTCTGCAGACTCAGAAATGAATAGCACAGAGTTGTTGCCCTGTGAACTTGTGGGGAAGAAGACACGTCAGCAGTTGGTCATGTTGCATGAAGAAGGACCATTGCAGTCTTATGTCCACAGTGTCTTGGGCGCTCAGAAGTTCTGGGTTTACATGAAGTGGAGTCCCCAGCCTTTGCTGTGGCAAGGGGGGTTGTTCCAACTTCTCTGATTAGAAGAGCTGGGTTGGAAAGGGCTTCGTAACCAGACAGACTTGGTTTTAAGTCCTGGTTCTGCCATTGACTGTGGATTGCTAGGGAGATCTAACCCTTGAACATCATTGGCCTCATGTGTCAGTTCTCAGTTCCCAATTCATACCTCTCAGCTCTCAATTCATCCTTCAATATACGTACACTCCGTGATGACAGAATTTCATTATTTTTCTTTAAAGTAACCAACTAAGTAAAGTTAGCTTTCTCCATAGAGGGCGCTGGAAGGACACTGCAGGAGGAAGAAGATTTCTGTCATTTCAGCAATGGTGGGGTTAGTGAGATGGGGTGAGATGGGGTATGGTCACTTGTAGAGCCTGCCCCACCAGCCCGTGGTCCATCTGTGATCTGGTAGCTTTTGCCTAGTGATAACCTTTCTGCAGCCCTCTCTTTTCAGAAACCAGGGCCCCACATGGCCTGCCTGCTCTCAAGGCTTCCAGCCCATACTGACACCCAGGCTGCCTCCACAATCCCCCATGTGGCCTGTACACAGCCTTCTGAGGCCCAGGCACACAGAGCTGTTGTTATTTCTGCAAGCCCCTCACCCCCACCACATGCAGCCCACAGGGTCTGAAGGCCTCAGCCCGTGCCCCTGCCAGTGCCCAGATTCTAGTGCATTCCCATGCTACTGGTTGTAGCATGCTCCCTGCCTACACTTTACTACTGCTCACCCAGCAGGTCCAAACCTGCTTTGCCCTGGCTAAACCAGTGAACTTCTCTGCTGTCTGGTGGCCTGACCACACCTTCTGTAGCTGGGTCTGAACCCCTCCAAGTTTGCCCTTCCTCAGTACTTTGCCTCACCCTAGAGTATCACAGAATTCCCTTATACCTCATGACACTCTTCTAGCACAGTTAACAATTCTTTGTATTAAACTTCCCTTATATGACCTCCTGTGAGGTTTCTACCTCCTGATTGGACTCAGGCTATTCACCTCGTCAGTAAAGAAGAGATAATAGCATCTTTAATTCATATTCATTTTATGGATCAAATGAGAAAGGCCTCATAAAGCCCATAGCTCATGGCTCAGCTCATCGGGGCTGCTCAATTTCCCCTTTGCCTTAGCTACTGCTTTCTTTTCATAGAAGACAAGGAAAACTACTGTCAGCAAGTGCCTTCTGGGCACGAGGGGTGTGCCAGGCACTTGACAGGATGGTGCTGACCTGCATGTGATTAGCTTTAGAGGAGGAGACGGAGGGTCAGAGAGGCTAAAGAGGTTACTGGGGGTTGTACATACTATACTGGATTAAGCTGGGCCACAAACCCAGGTTGCCAGTCCTCTGAGTCCACACCACACACCATAGTGCGCTCCTCCTAGAGCCCCAAACACTCCTTCTTTCCACCTGAATGAGAACAATTTCCTTACATAACAGAAGCCCCTGGGTCCCAGCACTCACTCTGAGAGTAGCCAAGCAGCTGAAGAACCATTTGCTGGAGTTCTTTTGTAATGACTTAAGTGAGAGATCTCCTAAAAGAAAGCTCTGACTCATTAGAAAGGTGTGAGTATGTGGTTTCCCTTTCTCTGTGAGCTGGCCTCTGAATAAGAACTGAGGAGCCTGCTTTTGGAACTGATGCTGTAAGTCTTGACAAATAGGTACTGGGCTGTTGAAGCTTCTGCTTTGAAAAAAAATCCCACTGGTTAAAATCAGATTTATGGAATTTCACATCAGCAGTGGATCAATTACATGGTCTGTTGCTTGAATATTAAATTTTACAGGCCAGCAAGCTTTGCTACATTTGCTGGTGTTTCCCAGGTACTTCCAACAGTGCCTGTTATGCAGTAGATGCTCACTAAATGTTTGTCAGATGGATAAATTTTCATGGCCAAGGATTCATCCCATTTCTTTACATTTGGGGCTTCACTAAGGTATTTAAAAGTAGGATTTTATTTTAAAAGTAAGAGAGGGGAGGAGTGAATCAACCTGAATAGGAACATGACTATTTTCTAAGTCAAGGCAAGATACTGTAATGATCTATTCCAATGACCAAACTCATCCCAATGAAAACTTACTTGTCCTGTGTTTCTTTCTCTCTTCTAGGAGATGTTAGTGTCTTCTAGGTATCATCCTATTACTCTGTTGATATGGCAGTCATCACTAACGGATGGGTGAGGGTAAATGTACCATCCCAGTAAATATCACAGTGGATTTTTAACTGGAGCCCTTTGGAAAAAGCTGCTCAGTGCCTGGCAGTGAATTCTACACATGGCAACTCTTCCGTAAATGTCTGTTGGCACTGATGATACTGTGATGATGACAAGACCTTAAAATAAAGGACTGACCTAGGTAGTGGAAATTCAGGCAGAACAGAAACGCCTAAGAGAGGGGTTGTGGTGTTTGCATTGGGTATTCTCTCTCCACACCTCAAATCGTGACCAGGAAGCTACCCACACTTCCTGTGCTTAATAACTTGGTATGTTTGTGGCTATGGCACATTATAAAACACCTGAACCAAAATAGCAAATGAAAAAAATACTCTCTCCATGTGTTATAGATGTTCAGGTACAGAGCAGAAACCGTACACACATCAAACTCTATGATGCTTCAAAAAAACCTTTCTTATTTCCCAGAAATTATCTTTCTAATTTTCCCTTTTCTATGTTAATATGATGAAGAATAAAGAGGGACAGAGAAAGAGAATAAATATATTTTCCTTTTCAGAAACTCCAGGATGTTAATATGATGAAGAATAAAGAGGGACAGAGAAAGAGAATAAATATATTTTCCTTTTCAGAACTCCAGGATGTGAGGGCCGGCCCGGTGGCACACTGCTACAGTGCGCCGCTTGGGAGTGTGGCGGCGCTCCCGCCAAGGGGTCAGATCCCACATACAGACCGGTTCCCACTCACTGGCTGAGTGAGGTTCGGGCGCAGCACCGAGGGTTGCGATCCCGTTGCCGGTCCCGGTCTGGTACGGGCGCGACACTGAGGGTTGCGATCCATTGCCGGACGTGAAAAAAGACAAAAAGGAATAAAAAAGAAGAAACTCCAGGATGTGAACCAGTAGTGCTTATGGTTGCAAATCTGCTTTAAAATAGGATTGTTGACTGGATGGTTAACTCAGCCGGTTAGAGCATGGTGCTGGTAACACCAAGGTCCAGGGTTCGATCCCCATGGCCAGGCCACCCCCCTCCCCAAATGCAGAGGTTTAATGGGTGAAAATTTGCCTCTCTTGTATCCACATTACCTGAAACACTCCTTAGTATACTGGAGATATTCAATAAATATTTGTTGATTACTAAATTGCTTCTTATTCAGTTAGCATTTTTATGCCAATCAGATGTGAGTTAAGTGAACCTCAGGATAGCTTTAAAAGAGAAAACTAGAAATAGATGGTTAACGGCAGCAAGTGGCCTGGGGGGAGTATGTGGTTAAGCTGTTGTCCTGTTTCTCACTGGCAGCGTGTACAGGGGATTGACCACAAGGTAGTAAGACCTATTCTCATGCATGATTCACAGAAATAAGCCTCAGGACTCTGGAGCTGCATGGTGCACGTGAACATTTCAGCTCTATTTTGTCATACGCTGCGACAGAGTCCATCTATCCCCTCTCAAAGGCCAGTCATCTGTTTCCTGCACATTTGAATGAAGCTGCTCCAAAGCACGGATCCTGGGGATAAAGACTGAGTTGCCAGCTGTTGTCCTGTTTCTCACTGGCAGCGTGTACAGGGGATTGACCACAAGGTAGTAAGACCGATTCTCATGCATGATTCACAGAAATAAGCCTCAGGACTCTGGAGCTGTATGGTGCACATGAACATTTCAGCTCTATTTTGTCATACACTGCGACAGAGTCCATCTATCCCCTCTCAAAGGCCAGTCATCTGTTTCCTGCACATTTGAATGAAGCTGCTCCAAAGCACGGGTCCTGGGGATAAAGACGGAGTTGCTTGCCAAAAATTAGCAGCAGTTTCCTTCTCCTTGGCTGGACGTAATTTTGTCTTGCTTTAAGAAAATGATCTAAAAGCTAAAAATTTCATGAGACAAGAATTTAGTCAAAGAGTTTGCTGCTTCCTTGAGCAATATCCAATATCATACGACATTCAGGTAGTACCGTGATGGGTTCAGTCCTCCGAATGTGAGATTTCTTTCTCCCTCCCTTTCTCCCCACTTTTCCCAAAAATCTAAGCAGTCCCGAATCCCTTATTTCATGTGAAGGTGGTTTGTTTGCCACAGGGCAAATGCTGTAAAGTTTGGGAGGCATTCTGGGGTTTTTATAACCGTTTCTGGTTATAAAAATGATTGACAGAAATGATTAACAGTGCTAATGTCCAACCATAACTTCCTTACTTCAGTAGAAATGGGTTCAAAGGACAGGCCTCCCTCTGTTCTTTAGTAACGTTATTAGCCAGCAAGCTGTCATATTTGGGGGACAAAGATTGCTCATTGGTACTTTGCAAGTACTGCATACTTCATTTGTTATGATCGTATGAAATTTATCCTTCTGGAAAGATGCACACAGCTCTTGTGACTTACTTGATCAAAATAATTAACATTCAATTTATTTTCATCTTTTTTCCTGAGAGAAAGAGAAAAAGAGTCATTATTAAATGATGATTGTCAGGAGGCTTTTTGCTTATATAATGGTGAATTTGACTAAGGGTCCCCTGGAACGTGGAGTTGCTTAAATTTGCAGTGTTCCAGGATGTCTCTACTAGCTAGGGCTAGTTTGGGGATTAATGTATGACTTTTGATCATTCCTGCTCCTCTTCTGGTGCATTATTCCAGTCATCGAGGGTGAGCACTCTTGGGATTGCACTTATAACCTATTGTGGGTTCTCCCACGAACAATTCTATTAAAAACACTTTTCATTTTCCTAGGTGCAAATTCAGGAAATGGTCAGGGAGAGAACATGTCTCAGCCAGATGCCAGCTTTCTCAGAGCCTGCCGGGGAGGAGTCTTCATTCATCGGGACCACAACAAATTCCTTCCCCAACTCAGGAGGGACCCATGAGGAACACGCATCATTGGCCCGATACCTGGAGGTAGAAAGCTGTACTCAAGACCCACAGCATGAAAAAAGACAAGACAGAGAACACAACACTCCTAGCCATTGGTGGGAAGACCTTGAACATGAGTTGAGCATCCCAGAAGCCAAGTGTGGAATTCTGTCCCCAGGGGGGCTCTTCGCACATCTCCCCCAGGATGCCAGTGCTGGGCACAGGGACCCTGAGGCTCTCTCTGTCGCTTCCACTGAACACACAGATCCTGCCCTCACCCTGCAAAATGTGTGCGATGGGCCAAGGGGCAGGGAAGTGGCGTGTGTGATGGAGTGTTTTGAAGCTGGTGACCAAGGAGCATGTTGTGATGCCACGGGTCCTCGTGTGGCAGCACCAGTGGATAAATATTTGCCTCAAGAAATTTGCTCCACAGACTTCGCACTGGCAGGAGGTCAAAGCAGAGCCAAATACCTTGCTGTTTCCATTGCTGAGAATAACCATGCAGATGGTGCTGAGGAGAGCTCACCTCAGGCACCAGAGGAGAATATTGTCCAATTTCCTTCCAATGTACAGTTGGGTCATATTTTAAGTGGCCCCACCACCAAACCTACAGAAGACCCACTTTGCATGGCATCCAGTGTACCAAGGGCCCACGGCCATGTCCCCCAGCTCCCAGAGGGAGAAAGTTTCTGTAGCGATTCCCCTCTGCAGATTGATAGCCAGACAGGAGATGAGAGCCAGACCAGGGACAGAGCTGTCAATAGGAGCCTTAAAGAGCACTTCCAGGAAAAAAGAAGTGAAACAAAGCAGAGGATCCAGCAGAGGAGCCTGTCCCACCAGGGTTCTCTTTCTGCAGATGATTCTCAAGAAAGTGTGCCCACCACATCTCCTGCACAAGAGGAAATGAACTGGGTGCCCTTGGAGCACTCACCAGCAAACTCCAGGGAAGAAAGAGGACAGAGCTCAGGCCTGGGGATGAGTGTCTCCATGGTGGATGAAGACAGTCAGGGTCTGAGCAATGTTTCATCTCTCTCCAGTGTTCTTCTGGAGGAGTCTAAAGAGAATGGACTAGGACATCAGGAAGCAGGCAACAAGCTGAAGATTGTAACTCTAGAGGCTCCTGTTTCAGAAATCTGGCCACCAAGAGAACTGACACATTCTGAGTGCAAAGAGTTGGAAGCTGGTCCCATAGTTCCTGACAGGGTCTGGGCTGTACCTGATGTTCTAAAGGCAGATACTGCTGTGCCTGAACTGGACGCCTCTGGAGGAGCAACATTGGCTCACAGTCCGCAGCATGAGTCTGACTCAGCCCTTGCGAATAACAGAGAGATCCATGAAGGTGAAGAACTGGGCCGCAGAGCACACTGGAGCAGTCTTTCCTCCCGGTATTTGAGCCAACCCAGATTCCTGGAGTCATCCGTGGACCCCATAGATGAAAAGGCATTATGTGTTGCAGATCCACTACCAGAGGCTTCCAAAACCGGACGGAAGGAAGATGTTAACAATGTGAGTCGAGGCCAGGGGGAAAACCAACTCGAGGTGGACCATCCTGGCTTCTTTAAACAGTTTCTGACCTGCCCTAAAATCCTAGAGTCCTCTGTCGATCCCATTGACGAAACAAGTTTGATAGAGTGTACAAGAGCTGGACAACAAGTGCCTTCTGAACGCACACAGGGGGTCATCGGAGAGGGCAGTAAATTGAATGATGGAAACTTGGGCCGGAGAGTGGAAGTCCAACCTGCTGTTTTGCAAGTTCCAGAGGAGACCATTCCAAGTGAAAACAGAATCAACAGAAACCAAGAGGACAGTGAGAGAGGGGCAGCCAAACAAAGTCAACACGGTGAGGCAGAAGTGGACGCCCACCCTGCCATTTGGCAAGTCCCGTGTGCTGATGGAGGCAGGGAGAGAACTCCAGGTGGATGCGGCATAAACCGGACACGAGAAGGCACTGGCAGAAGCTTAGCCGAACAGAGTAAAAAGGACAAAGCAGAGTTCACTTTCCCCACGTCACCTCTTCCTAGTTGTCTTGCGATGACGACTCCTGCATCTGTTGTGGTTGACACTCACAATTCCACAGGCTGGATTCATGACATCTCTGAAAATGACTTAGTTGAGCCCCTACATCGTCAGGATGTATTTTCTGACTCAAAGGAAAGAGGAACTATGGAGAATGAGTGTGGGAAACATTTGACCTCTTCTAGCGATCTTACGCGATTGCCTAGTACTTCATCTCTTAAACGAAATAGCACACGCATTTCAATAAGCCATGAAGTTGAGGAACCTAAAACAGAGGAGCCTGAAATTGGGGAAGCCAAACTCCCAAGCTCATCTGTCTCACCAACAATGACTTTGGCATTCATTTCAGGAGAATGTGAGTCAGAGAAAGCCCCCAGGTTACTGCAGGACCTGTGTCAAAAGGGCACCCTGGGATGCGTGAAAAAGCCAAGGGAAAAGGACAGGCTCAGCCACCTGGCAGCCCAAATGGGCAAATTACCAGAGGCCCAACCAGCAGTGACTGGCTCAGAGGAGGTCAAGAAAAAGCAAGAGACCTCAGGAAGTGGACACTTAACTGAGGGAGTAAAGAAGAAAATTCTGTCCAGGGTGGCAGCCTTGAGACTGAGATTGGAAGAAAAAGAAAATGTCAGAGAGAACTCAAGCTTTCTAAAAAAGATTCCTAAACTAGAGACATCGTTATCATGCCCAGATGAGAAAAAAGATTCCAAAAAGTCACCGTGCAAAAGAGAAGGAAAAGGTGAGGCTCTGTTGCTTTCTGTCATTGTTAAAAGTTTGGCTTTGTAAGACCAGGTGCCAAGTTCCTATGTCCTCTTGAGTCCTTTGCAATTAATGGGAGTGCTCACCAGCTGGACACTGTGCTGTTGTTGTGGCCAAGGGGCTTGTGCGTGCAGACCCTGCTTCTCAAACTTGAGCAGGGATCAGGATCACCCAGAGAGCTTGTTAAAACACAGATTTCAGGGCCAATCCTGAGTATCTGATTCAATGTGCATGGGATGTGGCTCAAGAATTTGCATTTCTACCAAGTTCTCAGGAGACCTGGGGGAAAGACCACTGATAAAGGCTGCCCGTAGGCCTGTTTGATTGAGGAAGCGTGATTAATGTGACTTTCTGTTTAATTATCCTTTCTTTAAAAAAAATCGATTAAGAAAAGATTAACAGACGCATTAATCAGAGTAGCTAATTAGTATAATTAAATAGACCACACACTAAGCAGGATTTACAGAACTAATCATTTAGGTACAGTTTGGGATACTCCTCTTTAATCACTGATTTTTCATTAAAATTGGCATAATTGGACCTTGGTTTTTCTTACATATTTGAGTATAAAATTTCTTTCTACCTCACCCTCTCCTTTATCTGAGTCTAAAGTCCTCTTAGGTCTTCGTTCCAGTTCTGGTCTGGAACTTGAGCCTCAGAAGTCCTTGCAATTCAAGCTACTTATACTTTGCCTAGGGAATCATTTCAGTCCCCAAATTCCATTTCTTGGCCTGAATTTTAGCCTCTTTTCTTTCGGAGCTCTTCTTTCCCTTCCCATGCAGCCTGGTAGGAGTCAGAAGAGAAAATACTGCAGCCAGCTACCGCGGCCTGGGTGACCTGGAGCAGAAGCTGTTACGGCCCTGTTTGGTCTGAAGGGAGGCATCTTCTCTTCTGCTAACCCGAGGACTCAGGCTTTGAGGCTGGTGTCTGTTATTCCCAGTCTGTATTGAATGGGCCCTCAGCCCCTGATGCAGAAAGAATCAAACACAAAACTGCCTCCTGAAGAGTCTGGGGGTATCAACTGGGTTATTAGTACTGTGTATATATTTTGAAACATATTTAAAGAGGATGAAGGAATGTTTTAAAAGATCTCAAAAGTGGTTTTGGCTAGAAGGAAACAATCTGTTTGGAATTCCTGTCCATGATTATTCAAGTTCCCCGTGGGAAAGAGGACTTTCCAGGCAGCTCTGCTGTTGAAGAGCTGATGGTCACAGCAGCACACTGCTCAAAGCACTAACGACTGCAAAGGCAGTGCAGGCAGCTTTCTGGGAGGGCTGCAAGCCACAGGATAGAGACCAGCCCAAAGTGGCAGTGAAGGACAGTCACCAGTGCTGCCCAGGACATGGAGACCATCAAGGGGCAAAGCTTCAAAGTTGGGAACATTTGCAGGTGTTCAAACCCATGGGGAGGAAACTGTAACATGGTGGTGCAGGGCATGATTAGGAGTTGGGTTGCTTGGGTTCAAGTCTGGCCTCTGCCACTAACTGGGTGGTCTCAGACAAATGCTTTAGCCTCTGGGTGCCTTACTTTCCTGTAAAATGGGAGTGCTGGTAATAGGACTCATATCAGGTATAAAAATGCAAAGTAATCCAAATGGTGCTTGGCCCAGCAGAAGCCCTCGCAGTTGTCAGTTACTGGTTTTTATTATCATTATTATTATTAAATTAAAAACAAGGATATTTCTATGCCGAGTATTACGCCCATGAGATCAATTAAGAACTTAGTTAAGACGCAAGGTTATTGTGTCTGCACTGATACCAACCTAATCTTAGAAGAAAGACTGGTCCTTGTTCACACAGCCTCTCCTCTCTGAAGAACTCAGGGCCTCCACTGGAAGGTGGCAGCCGTTTGGAGAGGGAGCAGAAGGGGACACTCACCTGGGTTAACCTTGAGTCCACAGCAAAATGGAGTCAAGGGCAGGTTTTGCTCACTCGTGAGTAGGTCCCCACCCTGTGGTTCTATCCCAGCTTCGGAGGAGGTGCTACTGGGGCCACCCCTCTCTCTCTGTGGGGATTTTCTTTGCAGGGAAAGATAGGAAAAGAGGTGCCTGGCACACTGGCATCCACTTTTTTAGGATTACAACTCCCCATCCTAACTACAGCCCAACATTCGGTCATTCCACTGAAAGAGCCAGGGTCCTGACTTAGTAAATAACTGCTTGGTCAACATATTTCTTAATTTACTAAGGACATGCTATTTTATATGGTGACCCCAATTATTTGTGATAATTACTTCATTACGTATTATTAATAAGACTCTGCTGTGTGCACTAATCCACATGAATCAACACAGATGGTGACGTGATGGGACAATGATTCTCTTCCAGCATTTCCCATCTGGGACGGCAGTGTCAGAGGGCTGCCCGTGACAATGGCTTGCTTTTTCTTTTTAACTTATTGCTTTCTATTTGCTCATTATGGGTTTCTGTCTACTGACCGATTCCTCAAGCACACAGAGGTTTTTGGTTCTGGTTTTCCAGTGTAAGCCATAACAATTTCTTTCTTTCTTTTTTGATTTAGTAACATTTATTGGGAGCCAAGTATGAGGGTCAATCCGGGAAGCACCATCCAACTGAGTCAGAGATGTGCTCCCTATTTCATTATTTTTAAATTAAAAAAAAAAAAATGGGGGCTGGCCAGTTAGCTCAATTGGTTAGAGCGTGGTGTTGTAACACCAAGGTCAAGGGTTCAGATCCCCGTACTGGCCAGCTGCCAAGAAAAAAAAAAGAAGTTGCACTGATGAGGCACCAGAGGAAGAAGTCCTCATTCCTTCTCGTGGTGCTGGCTGTTGTACGACTCTGAGTCCTCATCACTGCTGGCTAATGTGCAGTCTGGCACCCACCCTGCCATCCCCAAAGGAGCACAGATTGAATGCCCTCCCGCCAGTGACCTGGTGGGTAGGAGTCTGGAGTGTGTGTATTGGGGGAGTGGGGACTGACTTGGATAATTCTGAAAGAAATCAAACAAACGCTGAGTAAACCTTTTCTACATTCAGAGCTTAGGACAAATGAAGCTTTCTATTCATCAGGGGACTTCTCTGTTGCTTTCCCTGGACAAGTGGCTGGAATGTACACAGAAGAGGACCCTTGCTACACGCCCGGGCTTCCTCCAGCTGGCTCAGCCGCATTCCTACCTCTGTCTCACACAGACGGGGGTCCTTTCCAAAGCCCGGAGGCCCCTTGTCTGAGCCGGCTTCATATCTCCCAAAGACCACCATTTAGTTCTGCCGCCCACTTTATGCCCCTCCCTCCATCCCCCAATTTTCTTTTTGTTCAGTACTCACGGCAGGATATGGCAGCCTTAGGAAGATTTCAGTGTCTCCAAATCACCCATGAAGATGGGAAGGGCTCTTGGAGAAACGGCCCAAATGGGGGAATGGGCTACCTGCACACAGTCCCAGCCGGGCAGGGGCCAGCAGGGCCAGGTGACCAGAAACGGGTTTTGCCATCAGTAGGCACTTGGCATATTCCATCTCTCTCGATTATGCACTTGGCTCCCATCATCTTGTTAGTACTCTTGGCTACTCTCTGGTTGAAGGACTTGTTACCGAACCAGCCCACTATCGCCTCCTGGGCAGAGAATTAGCATTAAAATAGCATCTGTTACCCCAGTGTCTGCCGGCTCCCAGGACAGACCGGGGAAGCACACTGAACACAGGGACGTTTTCACCCACGTGGGAGCTGAGTCCGTGGATCAAACACAGCCTCACTACTGGTGACTGTGGGCTTGGCTGTGGGATGTATAATGTTTTGTAATGAGGTGCACTTTTGTGTTACCAAAGCTGTGGAGCCATGGCACTTGGTTGGTAAGAGACTGACACATTTCCAGTAATCTCACTGCCTACCACATGGTTCTGACCTCTCCGTGGGGGCCTCCGTCTCCTCTTGTTCTAATGTCTATGCTGCCACCCAGTGGCTGCCCCTGCTAATTACACATTTGCCCTGCATGCCAAGCTCTCACCAATTAGCATGGTCATCATTACAAATCGTAATTATTCTTTCTGTCCCTTACCCAATTACTTCCTAACCCCCTTCCCCTCATCCTTTCCCACTTCTAATAACTATAGGTCTGTTCTCTCCTGAAAGTTCAACAAATTCAGCCAATACTTATTGTCGAGTTGCCTTTTACATTTTGGAGGCTTAACCACAATTCCCTTGATAATCCAGATTTTATTCTACTCCCTAATCCCCAGCTCTGATTTTTGACCTGTCTCATCTGATAATCATTTAGACGCATCTTTATGTAGCCCAAGTACTATAGAATAAGTATCTATAATCCCCTTTTAAAAAAAATCTCTCAAGATCTATTTCACTTTGAGTATTGCAGACCTCACCCAAGGAATTTACGTAACAAAAAGCAAGAGTTTTCTATTAGATCGACTTATCCATTTTCCTCCCGCTTATGTTTAGGCAAGCCACATCTCTTCTCAGATACTCAGTTTCCTCATCCATAAATTAGGGATAATAATTATTATCCCTGCCTCTGGGGAATGTTATAAGAATTAAATGAGATAAAATGGGAAAGTCTTTTGCCCACCCTGACCTGCAAATCTCTTTTTCTAGCTCCAGTATTACTGAAAAAGATCCAAGCCGAGATGTTCCCTGACCACTCTGGAAATGTCAAACTAAGCTGCCAGTTTGCAGAAATTCATGAAGATTCTACCATCTGGTGGACAAAAGATTCAAAGTCGATAGCTCAAGTGCAGAGAAGGTGAGATATTTGCCCCTGGTTACTTTTCACAATTGTTGTTTATTTATTTCACAATGCAGTTGTAAAAGAAAATAATAAATTATAGGAAGTGAAAAGGAAAATCGAAGCAGAGAATCCACGCTCACAGTACAAAAGAAGAGTAAGTGAGGGATGTCTGCACGGGGAGGGTGGTGGAGGGTTCTTGCCCCAGCTCTGCACCTTTGAGTTCTGTGGTCTTAGGAAGTCACAGAACATTTCATTACATTTTAAAAATCAAGGAACATGTCAAATAATATTCTAGGCTGAGGCTCTGTCGTCCTAAAGTCAAAGAGCTCTCCTTTGTATGCCTGTGAATTTTGCTTGTGTGTTTTCTGTTTTCATAAATTCCCATTAATCAGGCAAAGGCCAAACAAAACCAAGAAGGTGAATCAAAAGGCAAAAGCAATCCGTGAGGTTACAGGAAAGGAACAGCTACGGAGGGTGACACACAGCCATCTCTAAGATGGGACAACCAGTTTATTTCTGGGTCACAGGGTATCAGAGGAGAGGAGAACAAGGCAAGAGACGAGTGAGAACCGTTGCCGAGAATGGCCCGCGTGGAACGAACCTGGTTAATGGCTTCCTAAGGCACCTTCTTGGCACCGCAGGCCTGTTCGAGTGAACTGATGAACTCAAGCTCATCTGACACATTCTAGAAACACATCGCCTGGTTCAGTGGAAACCAGTGTAGCTCAACTCTCAGAAGCTTCTTTCTGTTGCAGGAAGTCCTAGTTCAGCTCTCTGAGTCATGGGAGATGCTTCTATTCCCGTAATCTTGTTATAAACAGACTGAAAACATGAGAAAATCTGAGTTTTCTGTTTAATTAATCAAATATGTCTGCTTGCGACACGTCTGGAAATTATTTCCAAGATGCGACAATGGAATACTTGAGTTTGAGTTTCGTATCTGTTAACATCACTCCAGAAAAATCTAATTGGATTGTGATTGACATAATGAAGCCCCTTTGCCTAGAGCGTCACCATTATCCTGCCTGTCTTGTGTATGTGTTAAGAAGAATTATAATGGAGAAGAAATGGTTTAATGTTTAAATCAAGGGGGTTCCCTAGAGCTTTATGAAAAAGTGCTAATTATTCATTTTAATTATTTTCTGATACTGTCAGCCAGGAACCATTAACCAGCATTGTCAGTGTTTTCCAATTAACCAGCCTTGCTCTAAGCTCAGAATAGGTGCTTAAATCTTCTAGGTCCCTCTTCCATTTGAGGTGTATTTATGAAAGCCTCACCTTCCTCTAGGATCCCACTGACTCATGGCATGTGGGCAAGGCCCCCACATTCCTAATGGTGTTTGCTTCATTTCTTCTCAGCGACAGTGTCTAGCTTGCTGGGACCCACAATACACGAGACAATTTGAGAGTCATAACTCCTTTATATATTGAGAGATCATTTACAATATTTTTGGTGGGTTTTCAAATGATAACTAATTTCTCTCACCCCTATTTCTAGTTGAGTGTTTTGTTTTACATGTCCCTTTAGGAAATATCTCACTGCCTTGTTGAGGTGTTATTTCCAGAGTTGAAATCTCTCAAATATGGGCCGGCCCGGTGGCGCACTGGATAGTGCGCCGCTTGGGAAGTGCGGCGGCGCTCCCGCCGGAGGGTTCGGATCCCACATATGGACCGGTTCCCGCTCACTGGCTGAGCGAGGCGCGGGAGCAACGCCGAGGGTTGCGATCCCGTTGCCGGTCCCCGGTCCGGTACGGGGGCAACACTGAGGGTTGCGATCCGTTGCCGGACACGGAAAAAGACAAAAAAAAAAAAAACCCTGGTGCAGACAGATAAAGCCCGTCTGCCAACTGGGGCCACCGCCTGGTGGCATCTGATCCAGATCAATATCCATTTTACTGACTGGTTTAGTTTTTAACTTGGGATAATCTGTATAAAACGTACTCAGTTCATGGGCCAGAAGAACGTGTTGTGAAAACATGAAATGAAGAGAAGGGACTTCTCTTGGATAGATTTTGGTAGACTATACAATACAGTAATGACAGCGGGATTCTGGAATGACCCCCTGCGGGGTGTGGGCAGCAGGCACAATGGTCTCCATTGCCGGACCCGGAAAAAAAAAAAAAAAAAAAAAAAGAAATCTCTCAAATAAAACATAAACAGGTAGTAAAGGTTTTCTTGAATTTATTAAATAATGAGGAAACCAGTAAAGCTGTTCAAAGGAGCATTTGAGGAATGGAGATTTATATACTCTATCAGGCAAGGGAATGCGGAAATAAATATTCAAATAGATATAAAACTGGTTAATGTTTGAAAGGTAATAAAACTTGAGGGTTACCTTTTCTACTGCATAGAAACCCACAAGTTAACGTGTAACTTAAAAGTGTCTGGGGAGGTTCTATTTAAATGGTGAACAGCAAAGTCAACACAGGAGCATTCTCCTGTAACTAAATAATGCTTGGGTGAGCCTGTTGAACAGTGACCTACAAAGGACATGCAACCATCCTCTTGCCTTTGTCCCCAAGTTTTGGATGTTATCCTTAACAGGCTAAAGTTTGGAAATTAGGTGTCAGAGCACTTTCCTGTGGCTAGGACAAGGACTAGTATCCTCTGAGGACACCAAGAAGAAGAAAGTAGAAGCTCGTTCTGAGTAACTGTGGAGCAGTGGTAGGTCCTGGCTCCATGTAGATCACACGTTGGCACCTCCAGTGCTACACTGGACATCACTATCTTCTTGGTAACCAGGAACCCACTCCACACTCTGGGGAGAGAGGTACTCGGTGTACCCTGGGCTTTTTCAAAGGGCAGTTGTCAACATGGGGTAGACTGGCTGACAGCTGAGCCAGGTCTAGGAGACACATCATTCCTGCTGGGCTACCAGTGAATGACGAGCTGGTGGCTGCTGAGAGTAGGTTCTCATCAGATGGCCACAGGAAAGACAACCCACGGACTTAGCCCAGAGTGGATGGTGTGCAGAGGGTGCTGCCACCTCCCCCTGGCTCCTTGGGGCTGGTAATGGATGATGGGCTCTCTCAGAAGTCCCTGGGTTGGAACACTCTCCCTCCATCAATTTCATTCTTGGCAGTGTTACTCTGATCGCACTGTGGACATAGGCTTCTTTTGCATTTATCTCCGCAGCTAACCACCACTCCTGTTCAGCCCCGTCTGCATTTGGCCATTTCCTCCCCTAAGGTAAAAAATATTTGTCCCTTACAAGGTAACAGGATGTGAAACTGAGCTTTTCCCTCTTGGTTCAAAAAGGTGCAAGATCACTTTTTTCACTTTCTTTTTTTTTTTTTTTTTTTCCTTTTTGTCTTTTTTCGTGTCCGGCAACGGACCGCAACCCTCAGTGTCGCGCCCGTACCGAACGAGGACCGGCAACGGGATCGCAACCCTCGGTGCTGCGCCTGCCCCTCGCTCAGCCAGTGAGCGGGAACCGGTCTGTATGTGGGATCCGAACCCTCGGCAGGAGCGCCGCCGCACTCCCAAGCGGCGCACTATAGCAGTGCACCACCGGGCCGGCCCCTCACTTTTTTCACTTTCCACACCTGTATTGGTATTTTCTTTTGTCCATTGAATTAGTCCGTTTCTCTTGCTTATAACAAAATACCTGGAAGTGGGTAATTTATAAGAAAACAAAATGTATTGCTTACAGTTTCAGAGGCTGGGAAGTCCAAAATTCAGGGAATACATTTGGTGAGAGTTTTTTTTTGGTGATGGCTTTACAGCAATGCAGGGGTCTCACATGGCAGAAAACAGTGGAGCAGAGACAGAGAGCTCCTCATGTGCTCTCCTTATAAAGCCCTCAGACCATGCCCCTGACCACCATTACTAATCCATTCACTACTGCATGGTCCTACAATCTAATCACCTCTTCAAGGCCCCACCTTTCAATGACCATAATAGGATTCCCCACCCTCCCAACAGTCACAGCGGGGACCAAGTTTCTAATACCTGGAACTTTGGGGGACATAACTGAAGCTTCAGTGAGTTTGGGGTGGGGGACATTCAATCCACAGCATCCATCTCCTCCAAGAGTAGGAGGTCCTCAGGGGCAAGGACTGTGCCTTTTTTCCCATCATTGAATCCCCCAGTACTAAGCACATAGCTGACACTCAACACATTCTGTTGAACATAACTCTTGGGAATTTAAAGAGATAATTTTCTTTCATGGAGAAAGCCCAGCNGGGGCAAGGACTGTGCCTTTTTTCCCATCATTGAATCCCCCAGTACTAAGCACATAGCTGACACTCAACACATGCTGTTGAACATAACTCTTGGGAATTTAAAGAGATAATTTTCTTTCATGGAGAAAGCCCAGCAATACTACTGCTCCCCATGCTAATGGTAAATGACCACTAACAAGGCTAGGCTTTTTGGTAAAGCTTCCCATAGCTAGTGTCGGTTTCTTCTCACGACGCATCTAAGAGGTGGTCTTGCTCTTTCTGACTTCACAGACGAGGAGGCTGAGGGTGGGAGCCTAAGTAACTTGCCTGAGGTCAGCCTCAGGATTGGAATCCAGGCCTGTCTGACTCTGAAGTCTTTCCTCCCAGAAGAAAGCCTTGGGTGGGAGTGATGGGCCGAGACAGAAATATCTTCCTGGTTCTGGGCCAAGTGTTGCAGTATTTCTAGGCTGGAAGGAAAATTTTCATGGGACAATTCTTCTAATTCAGCCCCCAGTTTTTCAGGTGGATCCTGACTTCTCCTTTCAATGACAGAAACACTGCACTGGGCTGTGGAGCCCTGGAGCCCTGGAGAAGGACATTCCACCAGCCCCCCTGGAGACTCCGTCAGCGTTTTACTGTCCTGCCAGGAAATCTTCCCCTTTTAACTGGGCTTGTCATGTCCATTTTAACCATGCATTCAGGCTATGTTCAAAGGCCCCATCAGTGGAGGAAGTATTATAATTTAGTGGATGTTGTTTTAAACCACTGGTACATCCCAGAAGAGTCACTTATAAATCAGAGACTTGAGATCTATTGAAAAAACAACCAATAATGAACACTTTTGTTGAATGTGCAACAGAGAAAAACTCAAGATAAGTGGATTTTTTGTTGTTAAACTATGAAATTAACCAAAACTGAAACAGGCAATGCACACACACGTATGTGATCTTGGTGGATGTTTAAATAAACTTTATTATAAAGAACAAAACTAGAATATTTGAATATCATTTTTTGATGCAAAGTAAGTTTTTTGTCTGAGATTTTGGAATAAAGATTGTGGCTCTCACCATAATTCAAATTATCCCAGACTTGAGGATTGGAACTGTAATTTACTTGGGGAGGTAACTTAACAAAGTCAAGATCATTTGCTTAAAAAAAAAAAACAAAAAACCTCTCTATGCCTCAGTTTCCTCATCTGTGAACTGGGACTAGTAATTGTACTTCTCTCATTGGATTGTTCTGAGGACAACGTGAAATAGATCAATGCCTGGTATGTGCCAAGTGTTCAATACACATTAGCTGTCATCATCACCACCACCACCAACAACAGTTCTTATGTTCATCGAACAGTGTCTGGAACTTAATAATATCGAGTGGGTGATTGGGTGGGTGGCTGGGCTTCAGCGAGGAGTACGCTATTTAAAAGAACCCTCATTCATGAATCCTTAAAAGCAAAGGACCTCTTTCTCTTGTCCTTTATTGTGTCTGTTTGGGTTTGGATTTGGAGTTATCAGATTTCCTTCAAGTACAGGAAACCTGGATTAGTAACATAATTGAGGTGAATTCTGAGCAGAAATGTTAACAACAGCGCCCAGAATTCACAATTCCAATCTTTGCTCTCGGGGCAGTTAACCCCCCTAGATGTTTCTGTGTATTCACATGGCATATTGGAGTGAGAGTGTCATACTAAAATGTAATGACCCTGCCTATGGAGGAGTAACTTATTTAAAAAGTTTATGGCAATCCTGTCCTTTAGTCAGTCCATTGCCTGAAAACATGAGGGCAGGGAAAGCGTTTGTTTCTGTCTCCTTAAGCACATTAGAAAAGTGCACCTTTAGAACGGATGACGCGTGTAAATGTTAACATCCCTCATTACAGCGCAGGGGACAACTCCACTGTTTCCTTTGCCATCGCTCAAGCCAGTCAGAAGGACCAGGGTCACTATTACTGCTGCATCAAGAACAGTTATGGAAAAGTGACTGCTGAGTTTAACCTCACAGCAGAAGGTAAACCCCAGCTTTCTGGTTTCAAACAAAAACCGCTAGTCCCTGCCGGTTCAGAATGGACATTTGTACTGAAGTCATCCTCCTCTCTGTCTTCTAGTTCTCAAACAGCTTTCAAGTCACCAGGATGTAAGAGGTAAGCCAACCTGGGTCTGCCTGTCCGAGGCAGTGGGCTTTCCCTATAGCGTGCAATGGCTCCTGGAGCATACGGTGGCAGCACCCCTCCCCTGGGCTCTTCCGACCCGGCGGGAGAGAGCCACGGAATGACTGGAGAATGCACGCAATTCATCAGCTGTTCCAACGGGGTCACAAGGGCCCTACTTCCCATTGCAATTCTATTAGGCTGCGAATATCCAGCAGAGTGTCATGTACAAGATGAGGCTGCAGCGGTGTGGTTTTGGGGAACACGTGGAGGGGGACTTAGATTTGACCTTGTCCTTTAAGCACTGGGTGTGGTTCAGCCCTTCTGCATGGGGTTTCAGCCTGGCACTGGCCCAGCATGTTTTCTTTCTTCAGTTCCTTTTTCAGTTTGCCTAGCTGAGCAGATTCCCCAAGAGAGCGGGGCATGTGGAGAACGACTCCATGTGTTTGCATCATAGTGAAAATTAAAGATGGGTTTCGTGCTTTCTTTTGGCCGAACAGGTATAGCAATGGTCCACCAGCCACTGCCTCTGACCCACACGGTGCTGCAGGGTCACCCATTCAGCTTTCCATGGTTTGGTGGGATCCAGCCTTGCCGTGTACTTCCTCTTAAGGAAAATTACCCGCCCGCCTATCTATGCCCACCCATGCCCACCCCTACCCAGTGGTGTGCTGGCAAATATTTAACAACCTGCTGGGGGTGGGGAAGCCCTGATTTGTAGAGTTTTCCAATTTCTGTGGTGTAAATAATCTCAGCATGGCCAATTTTAAACTACCAATGTGACATCATAAATCGGGGAGCTGGGAAGAGATGCCCATAAGCAGCTCTCAGGAGCTGGGGCAAGGAGCTCACCCCTGCAGACCTCCTCACCCCCAGGTCACCACAACTCTTAGCACAGGGTAGGACCCTGGGGCAGTTTTAGGAGAGCTATGGATAAAACTCTTGATAATTAAATGGAGTTAGCATCTTAAAGATTTACTGCATGTGCTAATTTTTAAAGCAAACAAAACACCTGAAATCTCTGTGAAAACAGGACAATAGAAGTAATCAAGATGCACTGACATCCAGTAATTTAAAAGTAAGAAACTGTGGGCCGCCCGTGGCGCCTCGGCTCGGGAGAGTGTGGTGCTGATAACACCAAGGCCACGGGTTCGGATCCCATATAGGGATGGCCGGTTTGCTCACTGGCTGAGCGTGGTGCTGACAACACCAAGTCAAGGGTTAAGATCCCCTTACCGGTCATCTTTAAAAAATAAATAAATAAATAAAAAATAAAAGTAAGAAACGGAACTGAGATCTCGACTTAGACATGTTCTAGCAAATATTGTGGTATTTATCCAAAATAATAAACGTAAGGACAAGTGGTGGACTAATGGCTACAAAACCATGCTGTCTACCCTCAGTGAATCATGGTGCAGTATACGCATGAATTGAAACATCACACTGCACCCCACAAATGTGTACAAGTAAATGTTAAAAACAAAAAGTAAAGATAAATACAAGATCTTCACAAACCTATTCAAATGCTGAATACCTGTCTTTAGTGTGCAGCGTACTTGTGCTGTAATCTAAAATCATTCCCCCAATTTGCTCCCACCTCCCCAAAAGCCAAAATATGCACACACACAAAAAAATCCCCTTCTTTCTTATCCTTCAAAAAACAAAAGGACTTTCAGAAGGGAGTCTCTGTTTCACCAGCTTCTTAGCAGTGATTAGCATTCACATCTATGACTTTATTAATTCACGCTTGCATAAACACATTTCTCAAAGTTTTCACCAGTCAGAAATGAGACCCCAGCGGGGATAAGCTATTCGTCACCTGGTGGAAATGGTGCTGCTGTTGTACCCTGGTGACTCCAACTGTGGAGTTTGGGTTTGGAGCCTGATGACATCGCATTTTCCCAGCTTCTGACCCCATGACTGGGGGTCCCAGTTTAGTGGACTCACCAGGCCCAGGAGGCCATACCTGGCCTCGCCTTACCCTTATGCCTTCAGATGAAGAAGCTGAAAATTACTTTTTTTTTTTTGTCTTTTTCCGTGTCCGGCAACGGATCGCAACCCTCAGTGTCACGCCCCCGCCACGCTTCCCAAGTGGTGCACTATAGCAGTACGCCACCGGGCCGGCCCCGAAAATTACTTTTAATTCAACTTTTTTTATTTGGAGAATCTCTCTCTAAACATTTTATTAATTTAATTCTCTATAGGAGGAACAAATAACATTTTACAAATTGATATCTAATTAAAAAACTAACAAAACTAAGCTCATTGGAAAGTGAGAGATGAACGATGGGCCAGAGGAAACACAAACCAGCCCAATGCAACAATGTTGTTACATTTTATGAATCTATTCATGGATTGCTTTTCTTTACCTCTATGTTAGTCCATTTCTGTTGCTTATAACAAAATACTTAAAACTGGGTGATTTATAAAGAAAACAACCTTGATTGCTTACAGTTTCTGAGGCTGGGAAGTCTAAAGTCCATCTGGTGGTGGTGACAGTGACCCAGGGGTCTCATGTTTCAAGACGGTAGAAGCAGAGAGAGCAGAGAAAGAACAGAATGAGAGACTCTCCTCTTCTTTTAAAGCCCTCAGAACCACTCCCCTGACCACCATTTTTAATCCATTCACTACTGCACAGTCCTACAATCCAATCAC
>NW_007726693.1:531684-571680 GCF_000696425.1 Galeopterus variegatus | reverse complement strand
GTCTTCAAAGGCAATTTTTTAAACTTTTTGTTGTTTATTGCCTACCTATTTCTTATATCACGTGCTTTCTCAGTGGAGGCAGCTTTTCCCCCAAGAGGGCCAAAATTGGTTCTTGGGAGTCAACAAAATCTTACCTTTTTGTGTGTATAAATCACAGATACACACGGGGCACACAAGCAGATATATAGTATATCTGTGGTGGTAAATTTTCGTGGAGGGCATCCTGGGTAGGGGCAATAATGGAAGTTTGACGTGATACATCAGGTCATATCACTGGTCCTTTCTCCCTCTTCTACACTTTGCCCATCTCCTCAACTTGCCTTTGGTTACCCTGAATGGTTCTGCTTATATTTTCCAGACCTGTTTAAAGTTCTTTTCCTGGTCTCCCCGGTTTTGCTCCAGCCGATCTCCCCTCGCACCTGATCCATCGGGGCCTCACGCTGATCCTCCCACATGGTCATCCAGTGATCTGTCTCTTCCTCGCCCCCCACCCATCTCTTCTTTCAGCTCTGCCTCTATTGGGAGTGAAGTGCAGTTTCTCCCTCTGGGTTCTTCAGGGCAACCTTGTCATCATCCTCGTGTGGGAACACTCATTGCATGCAGTAAACCAAGGAGCAGGGTTGGGGGATATTCCATCCAACCGAAGCTGTGCTATGTTTTAGGATGTGAGGAGATTGAATTCAGCCAGCTCATCTTCAAAGAAGACTTTCTCAACGACAGATACTTCGGGGACCGCCTGCGCGGGCAGATTGCCACGGAGGAGCTGCACTTCGGAGAAGGGGTCCACCGCAAAGCCTTCCGCAGCAAAGTGATGCGGGGCCTCATGCCCGTCTTCCAGCCTGGCCACGCCTGTGTGCTCAAGGTACACAATGCCATCGCCCATGGGACCAGAAACAACGATGAGCTCATTCAAAGGAACTACAAACTGGCTGCCCAGGTGGGTCCGTCTGCCCAAAAGGTATCACTTCAGGTATGGGAGAGACCCATGATAACATGTGATGAAAATATCACACTGAGAATTGATAGGAGTGTCTCCAAAAGGGTGTTTTTCTTCTTTCTGGGTGCAGTGATAGGGCACCCCTGGATTAAGGCTGAATGCTGGCAATCACTTCTCATTCTCAGGAGGAGTGTCTCGGTCTCAGGCCGGCCAGTTGGGATCCAGCCAATGCCTGGAGACACCTCACCAGTTCTGACCTGGGATGTGATTATTTCTGTCCATGGGAAGTCCCATGAGATACCTGGGGGGTTGAATCTACTTGGACACAGGGTGATATGGAAAGAGGCGTTCTAAGCTCCACCATATGCCAGGATCCCCAAGGACAGATGAAATTGGCACTAGTTTCTGGAGTGTTTTGTTTTGGTTTGTTTTTTGGAGAGAGAGGAGGGTGAAGTGTATTCAGAAAAGTCTGTATTTGTCTTGTTTCCTGCCTTCTTAAGTTTGGTTCAACGTCATCTTATAAACTATGAAGAGATTGACCCAAGTCTCCGGCTGAGTTCCCACCTCTCTATGCTATTGAGTCATAGACACTTGAGGTGAGGCGGAGAGAAGAGAGCATTAACTTGCCCCCACCTTGATCCATGTGTGAGGGCACTTCAAAAAGTTCATGGAAAGATTTGCATTATCTTTTAATTCTATTTTTCCATGAACTTTTTCCATGAAGTGCCCTTGTATTTCAGTCATGATACCAGTACTGGCTAAGCTGCCAGGAGAGTTGGGTCTAGCTCTTTCACAAACTATGTGCCCTTCTTATTTTTTCCCATTAAATTAATAGGTTAAACTTAGATGAATCTCTCAGATACTGTCAAACATTAACCATCCATGATTCTCAGGTGTGGCAATGTCACGTGGGACTCTTCTCCGAGTATAGGAGTTTGCCAATTGCTTTCTTTTCTCCTCTGAATCCACCCCTCTTCTTTCTTTCCTTTCACTGAGTATTCCTTCTATCTAAAGTATGACCCAGTCATGGAAAATCCCCCAGCATCCAGACTCCCACGCAGAAAGGCCCCACAGAGTAGGAAGCAGAATCCACTTTGCTTTTCCTAAGCCAGAAATCTTGTCAAGGTGTTTATTATTTACTACTCAAATTACACCTTTGGAAAGGAATTGCAATGGGAGATGTCACAGGAAGCCCAGCAGGGCCCGAGCACTACCTAACATCATGTGAGGGGCAGTCCCCTTAGTGTAGGGGTGGACTTCAGCCATGCTGGTTCTAGAAATTTTATAGCTCAGGGACAGCTGACCTCAAAGACCTCTTGACCTTCAACTGGATAGTTCCTTCATGTCTCAGAGCTCCTCTGTAAGTGGCCAACTCTAGGTTGCAATAATTGTTGCCTCTGTGACCCCAGCCAGGGGATTTGGGAATCCATTGCCTTAACCTATATTGGGAAATCTACTGAATAGTCTTTCTGGGCAAGACTCTGTCTGAATTTCTTCTAATCACCTGAATTTCCCATGTGTTTGGGTGATACAGGAATGCTATGTTCAAAATACAGCCAGATACTATGCCAAGATCTATGCTGCTGAAGCACAGCCTCTGGAAGGCTTTGGAGAAGTGCCAGAGTAAGTGCGTTTACCCTGTCTGTGTTACCACCCCTGACTTGCTGAGGACTGGGAGGGCCTGGAGGGATGAGAGGGTGAGAAGGACCAGCAGGACAAGCATTTCGCTTAGTCTCTCAGTCTGTAGTCTCTATGAGGGATCATGTGGCCACTATCCTGTTTCTGGCTGGGTCTCCAGAGGCTTACAGAGAGATACTTGATAAATATTCTTTAAATTTGTGTATGTATATATGGATAGTTGAATGATTGACTAGATGGACTGACGGATGAATGAATGGATTAATTCATTCAATAAATGAAACTACCACGTTAAATAGAAAAAGAAACGGTATCTACTCTCATGGATATTACATAGTCTAAACAATAAGCAAATACAAGAGAACAAGAAAACATCGCAAAACAATTAGTCCTATGATAAAAATAAGATACAGCGATGCATCAGGGAAGAGTGGACTGGGTGATCAGAAACACAGTACCCGCTTCCTAGAATCCTACAGAAATAAATTGCACAGACTACTTTTATCCACTCATTGCCTAAATATTTATTGGCCCAAGCAAATTTGGGGGGAGTCTGGAGCTTGTGCTGGCCATTCTGTTTATCTGGTTGAGATCATATTTGCATGCTTAAGTGGAAAGAGAAAGCGCTGTACCAGTGCACGATGGAAATTTCAGACAGAGCAGCCATTTATATATCAGTAAAAATAACAAGAAGAAAGAAGGAAGGAATTCTTGTCTATATCGTCTCTGTTAACTCACAAAGTGGGGAAAATACTTTCCCTGAGGCAGTATGATGGGCATATCATGGATAAGGTTTAATACTTTCTGCTCTTTGTCAATAAATGCTTAACATACTTATTTCTCAGCAACTTCAAGAAAATTAATGTAATGCAAAGAAAACCCACTTAAATTGCTTTTCTGTCACCTGGACAGAGTTAAGGATTTGTGTTGTAAGAACTCGCCCATTCTTTTTCTTAAGTCCCCCCCTCTTCCCAGTCTCTGTCCTCTTCAGTCCTTCCTCAAGGAAGGGAAGATTGAGCCCACTCATCAGTCCCACCACATACACAACCCCAGTGCACTGCGGCGAGGACAGACCCGAGTTTCATATGGCTTGACTCTAACACTATTTGGGACCCTTTATGAGGAAAAGAACACCAAACTATGAAAGACCAGAGTGATCTCTAAGTTTGGGTCTGGCCACCAAGTTGTTCAGGATTGTCCTGTATGTTTACCTTTAAAGATCCTGGCTTAAAACCATTTTTGAGGCATCTTCATTGAAGGGCTCTTGTGGGACTTTTACAAAGAAGATCGACACCAACCATCACACCCCCGTCGAGTTTAAGGCAGGGACAAATGAGCTGTTCATCTAAACTTGAGATGCCTGTTAGACATCACATGGAGACAGTGAGTAGACCCAGGGAAATGTGAGTCCGGAACAACCAGGAGAGGTCTGGACTGGAGATAGAAGTGTGGAAGTGGTCTGCATATGAGGGGTGTTTAAAGCAAGGAGGTCACTAGGGAGGGTGTGCAGAGAGAGAAGAGCTGTCCCAGGACATGTCAGAGTCCAAAGGTTGCGGAGATGAGGAGGAACCAGGAGAGGAAACAGAGAAGAGGTAGCCAGAGAAGCAGAGGAAAACCAAGAGGAAGTGGGCTGCTGGAAGCCACGGGAAGGTGTTTGAGAAAGAAGTGAGAGATCAGCTATGTCCAGAGCTGCTGAGAGCTAGCAAGGCAAGGGCTGAGAGAAGCCATTAGACAGAGCAACATGTTGGTTGTGATGCCATTGGCAGAAGCTTCGTTAGAGAGAAAGCCCCTGCGGGAGGTGCAGGAGAAAATGGGAGGGAAGGGGTCTGAAACGGTGAGTCCACAGCGGATTTGAGTTTTGATGCAAACTGTGAGCCAGTAGCTGGAGTGGGCTGAGGGTCATCATGCTGTGTACAGTTATTACAGCACACTGCTGTGCTCTTGGGAGTGGCTCTGCAGAGGGAGCTATCGATGGGGGGACAGTGGGGAACAAGCGCTGGAGCAGTACCTTGAGTAGTGAGGGGAGCTCGGATCCAGAGCACGAGTAGAGAGGTGGGTCAGGTAGGAGCAGGGACGGCTCGTCACAGTGCAGGGAGGGAGCATGTGGACATGGACCTCGGAAGATGGGGACAGATGGCGGGGGCAGCTTTTAGACGTTCTTTTCTGATTGCTTCAGTTTTCACAATAAACAGGAAGCTAAGAGTGAGCTTGGGGAAGGAGATGCGGGTGATCGGAGGACAGAGAAGCAGGTATGAAATAATCATCGAGGATGATCTAACAGTGAATGCATTAATGCTGACACATACACCCGGGGTCTGATCAACTCTCCACTTCCCGCAGCCTTCATTATTGCGTAGCCTCCCTGTGGGCTGCCTGCTTCTGCGCTTGCCCCCCACAGCCTGGTCTCTACACAGTGACAGTGATCCTTGTAACACAGGGGTCTGAGCATGTCCCTCCCTTGCCCCAAACCCTCCAATGGCCTCTCCTCCAACTCAGTACAAAGTTTTCCACACGGCCTACCGGGTCCCCGAGGCCTGGCCTCCTGCTCCCTCTCTGCCCTCGCTCGCCTCCTGCCCCTCTCCCCCCTGCTCACTGCTCTCCAGCCACACAGGGCCCTTGCCACTCCTTGAACCTGCCATGGAGCCTTTTCCACTTGCTGTTCCTTCTGCCTGGGATGCTCTTGCCGTAGATATCCTCATGGTCCCCCCACCCCTCACCCACTTCCTACAGGTCTCTGCTCAAATGTTCTTTATTAATTAGCAAAGACTTCTCTGACCCCGCTAAATAAAATAGCAGCCCCTTCTCCACCCCTGTGCTACCAAACTCCTTTCCATGGCTTTATTTTTCCACCTAGCACTTAGCAACATACAGTTACTTGTTTGTTGTCTGTCTCCTTCATTTAAATGTAAGATCCATGGTATCAGAGTCTTTGTTTTCTTTACTGCTGTTTTGTGGAAAGCACCTGAAAGAGCATCTGACACGTAGAGGCTACTGAGTCAATATTTGTTGACTGAACAAATGGAAGGAAAGAAGGATCAACAGATGGATGGGTAAATAGAAAGAAGGAAAGATGGATGGATGGATAGATGGATAGATGAAAGGCAGGAAGCCTGGCTGGATGGATGGATTACGACCAATGGGTCATTAAGATATGACTACAATGAATATATTCATTGCTACATAAGCAATTAGACTCCATCCCAGGAAAGGATTTCTAACCAACTCTAAAAACAGGTAAAAGCCAGAAACATGTACTCTTACTCATTGAGTAATCATTGGAGGGATTTTTAGTCTAAATCTAATGGAACTAGGAGATTGATTCTACAGCTCCCTGTTGCTCCAGGTGAGGATAGAAAGCACCAGTAGCGTTTCTTCCCATCTGAGAACTTGATGTGTGCCTCTGTTCTCTTCCTTGCCAGGATCATTCCTATTTTTCTTATCCATCGGCCTGAGAACAACATCCCTTATGCAACAGTGGAGGAGGAGCTGATTGGAGAATTTGTGAAGTATTCCATCAGGGACGGGAAGGAAATAAACTTCCTGAGAAGAGAATCAGAGGCTGGACAGAAATGTTGTACCTTCCAGCACTGGGTGTACCAGAAAACAAGTGGCTGCCTCCTGGTCACGGACATGCAGGGTGAGGGGAGCAGCTTGGCCCGGGCTGCAGGGACGCTGTGGGCCTGCGGTGTTCCTGGGACAGGATGGGGAGAGGGTGGGTGGGGAGGGGAGGTGGCAGTCTGCTGGGTGCCTTTAAACACCTTTACCTGCAGAAGGGGTTACTAATGTCTCATCAGAAACAAGACTTGACAAAGGAGCCTGAAATGACCAGCCAAGTGGAGTAATAATGTTCATGTTAATAATTTATGCCAATAATGCCTTCCTGTTACAACGGGTTACCAGAGATTAGCTTTATTGTTATATATTCAGTGGGTACAAACTCGGAAGTATATATGAAAATCCAGATGTAGCAAAAGATAAATTAAGATGTAGTATTTGGGCCAGCCAGTTAGCTCAGGTAGTTAGAGCGTGGTGCTGATAACACCAAGGTCCAGGGTTCGATCCCTGTACTTCCAGCCACCAAAAAAAAAAGATGTAGGATTTTGTTCTCAATAGGTGAAAGGGTCTTTAGAATGCTTTGGACTTTAAGCTCCCCTGGTGAATTTACAGTATTTTTCAACTTATACACAAATTTTTAGGAATACCATTTCCTGTATGAAGACGGAATGTCATAATTAGGGTATCCCCAGAGAAAGACCAGAGACGACAAGTATCTGAGTACAAATCTGTAGCTTATTTGGGAGGGAATCCCAGGAAACACTAGTAGGGGAGTGGGGAAGTGGGACCCAGGAAGGGAAGGCCAATAGGTTTGTTGTTACGCAGCCAGTTTCTGCTGTGGGCAACTGGTACTCACTCTGCTGGGAGCCTGGGGAGAACACACTTCTCAGAATCATCCCGTCTCAGGAGCGAGGGGGCAGGGATGTTTGCACACCAGCTACCATTGCCATGAGTGGCAAGCTGCTCCTGGTGGGGCATTAACTCCCTTGCACTCGCCATCTGCCACATGGGCAAGCCAGGCTGGTCAAGACACGATCAGAGGAAGTTCTCAAGACAAGAAATGCTGGTGGTGGCACCTGGAGGTGGAGCCAGGTGCACAGAAGTGGCCAGGGTGAGGGCAATGGGTGGGGCACCAACAGCTTCTGTCGCAGGGGTTTCCCTATTCCTTTTTCTTCCCAAATAATAATGCTGTTAAGAAAAACCTGAACTACACTATTGTAGGCCTGCTAAATATCAGACCGTCCTATTCAAGGATCCCCAGCTAGCTCTAGCTGGAGCAGGGTGGTGAGCAAGACCCCTCTGGGTTCTGTTCCCTGCACCGACACTTCCTGGCTGTTAGATTTGGGCATATTACTTAACCTCTCTTTGCCTCAGTACTTTCCACATGGGGTAGTCGTGAGGATTAAATGAGAGAGTAAAACATTTACCCCAACACTGTCATATAATAAATGTTCCTACTTTTTAACTCCCTGTTTTGAAATAATTATAAACTCACAAGAATTTGCAAAAACATACAGAGAATTCCCTACGTACAGTTCACCAGCTTCACCTACATAACTACAGAATGTGATCAAAGCCAGGAGATAGACATTGGCACCATATAACTACGTAAACTGCAGACCTTCCTTAGACTTCACCAGTTTTTGTATGCACTCATTTTTTTCTATTATTTTTTATTTAATCTTCATCATAACCCTGCAAAGAAGATATTGTGATCCCCATTTGTCAGATAAGAAAACTGAGGCTTGGAGACAATGATTTAATTGCCTGCTGTCACTCAGTAGTAAGTAGAAGGGTCCTAGACTCCAGCCCACATTTTATGACTCTGAATCCTAAGCTCTTTCCACTAAACCACAAATTAACAAACTTGCAGGAGATTTGCTTCTGACCTTTGCAAGTGTCTCCTGATGTTAGAAAGCTCCAGTGTGCGCACCATCCCTCCCACTCCCGAGCCCTTGGAGGGACACCAGGCAGGCCAACTGGGAAGTGCATCAGTCTTTCACATGGGCCCATCTGTACGCTTAAGGCAGCATCTCTGCTCTCTCTAAAGAGACGTTGCTGCCACACACACACACACACACACACACAAATGTGGTCTTTACAGACAGCTACTTATTCTATTTAGACTCCAGCTGTGCAATTGATGCTGTCCCCTGTCTTTCCTCCTGCAGAGTTAATTTTGCATTACACATCGTTCTTCCACCGAAAAGCAACACCCTAGAGCTTCATGCACTGCTAGTTTCACTCCCAGGCACTAGTAAACGACTGTAGTGGAACGTTACATCTCTTGGTAAATGATGTGTGCAGTTTAATGTGTTGGCACGGTGTTTTACAACAGTGTTTATTTCCTCTCTGCTGCTGGGAAAATTTTTTCTTGTCATCGTCATTGTAGCATGAGATGGCACATTCATTTCCTAAGCAATCCCCACTTTTTATGATGATACAGAGACACTGGAATTAGGATGAAACAACCAACCAGCCCAAATTCAACTATCACTTTCTTGACGTCTTAAAAGTTCTCCTCTCCCTGGCTGCATTCGTTTATTTATAGGATAGTGCCAGGTCCTGTAGGTTTCTGGGGTAAAAGGCAAGATGTGATTTGGACCTAAGACCTACACACACTGGTGAGTCCACTTGGGTTTCTAAGAAGCTGTCATCCAGAAGACCTGAGAACTCAAATTCTGGAGAGGGGACTCCTGAGGCTGCCGACTTCCTTCCTTCCACCAGAAACAACCTGTAGCTTACTGTTCTCTCCAACTCATTTTGATAGCTGCACACTAGAATTTAGATTATTATCCTCTAGAGACTCTTAATAACCTTGGTTGAATTGCTGGCAAATTATTAAACCAAGAGAGAGACGTTTCCTTTCAAAAATTGCATTCTATTTTTCTAAACTGTAAATGACAGTTGGTAATTTCCCTTGAGAAGCAAGGGAAAGCAATTCCCCAAGTTCAAGGACCTTTTGCCAAATGACTTTGTAAAATCACACTTCTATGCAACTTAGAGCTGTAATTTTTAAATACAACCTTCCATGAAACAAGATGTCCATAGAGGGCTTTTGCAGTTTGGTGTCTTTTTCTTTTTTTTTTGAAAGCATGGCTCCTGTGATAAAAGCTATGTGAAGCATATTTCTACATATGTTTGAGTTGTTAGCAGCTTTGAAAGAATGAGACTGATTAGTTACCAACTGTGAAAGAGGCTTTCAGAATGCTCACTGGTTCCCCCAAATGCCGTGTCTAATTGAGCTCACAGGTGCACTGAAGAACAGCTGGGCTCATTGCTTCTGTCTGACCAGCCAGCCTGAATAACAGCGTGGCCTGTGTTTTTGCCATGCTCCAGGTGGCCCCTGCTGAATCACACATTAACCCTGCAGCATTCCTTTCCCAGGCCTTAGAACACAGCACTCATAGGAGTAAAGAATCATGGAGCATGATTCTTTACTGCCACCAGGCTGCCATCAGATCTCATCCTCAGGGCTGGCTTTGGGGGGATGCTGGTTCCTTCTTCCACAGCCCAGACTGGTTTCTAGGCTGTCAGGCCCCTCCGTGGGCAGGTCACCTGCTGATGGTGGGGAATAGCAGTGCTCACAGCCTGGTCCATGTAGGAGAAGAGTCAAGGGTAAGAGAGAAAGGGTCAAGACCCATGCCTGATGTCCAGCAGGTCCAGACACACTGGATGGAGTGGCACTATGGGTCCCTTGCTCTGTGATAAAAAGTCACTGGATTGTATGGGTGAGGTCATGTCAGAGGTCCACTCAGTTGAGGCAAGTGCCAGAGCCACCAACTTAGGGGGGCAGGAACAAAATTGGTACCTGATTGGGGGGAGGAGATTCTGGAAAGGCCTAGAGGCCATCCCCACGCTGGGCTTCAGGGAGGTGCCGTTACTTCCTGCTAGACCGGGAGCCTTAAGGATGCGGGCTGAGGCTGGGGGCAGAGTGAGAGAGGTTGGCACTTTTCTAGTGCAGAAGGGGCACCAGCTCTTGCCCTGCCTCACGTGGGAAGACGGTAGGATTGTCCATTCTCTTCGAACCCCAGTTCCCTAGCTACTCTCCCCACCACTCCTGCTGGGAAGGCAGGAGTCAAAAGACTCCTGCGTGCTGGGGCTCCGAGCAGGGGAGCCTGCAGCTCTTTGCTGAACTGGAGTGGGAAGCTCAGGTAGCTGTTTTGTGGTTTGGGTTTTGGTAGCCTCATCCCTCCCACTCAAACCTGGTTTAATGGGTAGAGGTTAGGTTAAGTGTTAAAGGGTCAGACCATGGGTTCCGAATGTCGGTGTCCCAGGCCACTGGTTAGAGGTCTACATAGAACTCAGGAGTGTTTGCCTGGGTCTGAAGCTGAGCCAGGACATCTTCAGTCCTGGATGGGAAAACTGTCTTTATGGGAACGGGAAACTGCACATCTGGAGTCTGGCTTTGAACAGAACAAAGGCTGCCTTGAACTTTCTCACTGTTGACAGTGACCTCCCCAGCCCACACCCCCTCCTTCCACTGGGAAGAGTTTCCACTTTCAGTGAGGAATAGGCACCAGACCTAAGCCCAAATCAGAGCATTTCTGGGGACAGCACTCATGGGAAAGTGACAAGCCCCAGCTCCACTCACGGAGTGCTGGCTGCCTCCTCCATTATGGGGCTGGGTGGGCTAGGCTGGCTGAGGACATTTCCAGAGCTGGAAGGCCTTGGGTTGTCTGACCACATGAGGTTGACATGCCTGATCTGTGGCACTGGAGGGCCTGCCTTTGCCATTGTCACCCCAAAGTGGGATGCATGTCCAAAAGGCTGTCAGAGGGCTCTGGTGTTGGAAACCAGCAGAAAAGCACACATTTACACAGGCAGGGAAATAATGACGGGTTGTCACTACCTATTCCCTGGGGATAGATGGCCTGTCCTTTCTGAGGATCCCTGAGTAACACACACTCTGTTTTTGCTCTCTCTTCCTACAGGTGTGGGAATGAAATTAACTGACGTTGGCATAGCAACACTGGGGAAAGGGTGAGTAGGAAAATCGAATGCATATCGTTCAGCGCAGGGCTTCCGAGCGAGCACCTCCCAGCAGACCCTGCTGGGCTGATGTGGGCAAAGTGGATTTCTTGTCCTGACCGTGGATGACAAACATTCTTGGGACAAATTCAGTTCAATTCCCTCACTTTCATAAAGTATTTATGGGCTTTATTCTCGTTGGGAAATACATTTGCTTCTTAACATTGAAACAAACAAGAACTCTTACAAACGCATTTCGAAATTAATTACTAACAGGAGTGCCACGGGGAGAAAAAATGCTAACGTTATTGGGATGTTTCTTAACTGTGAATATTGCATTTTTCTGCATTTAATATCTTCACTATTAAAAGCTTCTCAAAAACACGCATATACATTTTTGCAATTGACTGCCGTGAATTCAATTTATACATTTTAAATTTACTTTCTTCCCCACTAGTACTTTAGGCAGCTCACAGACTCCCATGACAATTACAGGAGCAAGTGGCTGTCACAGAGCTGTGATGAGTTACTTGTTTTTGATGGCTTTAATTTCCTAAGTTAGGGAATTGCTTTCATCAGTGTGAGGCACATCCAGATGATGCGATGATGACATTTTACCAGGGGGATCTTTTTACCAAACTGTCCCTTCTCACTTGTGGTTCTTGGTGGAGATGTCATGTGTGTTGCAGCCACGATGCCTTTGCCTGCTACAGCTCTTCCCACATACTCAGCCCATCCATAAGGAGGAGGAAAAAGGGGGCAAACGACTTTTGGAGGAGATGGCTTCTATTTGAAAATGTACGTGTTGTTATTATTTAGGTATGGTAAGGCCAACAGATCAGAAGACGACTGTCACTGAAAAGATAGTTTGTTACCCACAGTTCCCAAGAGGAGGGTGCATGCCATGCCATGGGGGGCCACCTGAGAAACGTCAGGGTCAATCAGGAGGCAGAGGAAGTGAGGGGAAAACCTGGGCAAGAATTTTTATCAGGGTTTCCTAAGGAAGGCATGGGTGAGACAAGGTAAACAGGTTTAAGATTGGCCAGTCTGAAGTTTTCCAGCAGGCTCTGGGGTGTAGAGACTATCCCCAGAAGTCTGGCACCTGCCCAGGGTGCTTAGGGCAGGCTGAGAGCCTGATGGAGGAGGTGGGGGGGGGTGCGGGCTCTGGACTGGTTGGTTTGCATATGGAAGGTGCTCCAGAAGGCGGGTCATTTATCATATCTAGAAACTGGCTAGTCCTGAGAGGAACAGTCTTTCCAGGGCCAGGAAGACCCCAGATGTCAAAGCATAGAAACACAGAAAATAACATGGCGTGATGAATACAGCTTACTCCCCCGTGGCTGGGAACAACTTATCTATGTGAGCTTTCTGGCTATTTCAGACTATCAGCCTCAGTTATGCTCTAACAAATACACTGGTTTTCAGCTTTAATGAAGGATGGCAGAAAGTAGAGGGATGTAAAGAAAGTGGAAAGAGGACCACTCTTTCTTTTAAACTCCAAATCAATAAGTCTGGTTCACAAATTTCTTGCTGGTTGCACAAAGCTGTTAATTTGGTTTTAGAACCAAGATGCAGTTTGGATATTTTGCCCTGATGTGGCTCATTCTGAAAAACTGCTCAGTGATAATAAAGTTTTATGTTGGAACTATCTCCATGCTTCTCCCCCAGTGCTGCCCAGAGCCCTGACTGTCATAGGCTGCAGGAAAGTTCTTTGGTCATGGCCTTGGGCTTGTGAAGAGAACATTGGGAGTGGTGATGACATAGGGGGAGGTATGGACGGGTGTTTTAGAGAGAGACTTGGCTCAAGTCTTGGCCCTGCCACTCAGTTTTGCTTCTCCTGGTGAGAGCCTTGCTTCCTGGTGTCATGGACATTTGTCTAGCCTACCTGATGAGGAGGGTGACTATACATCCCAGTTTTCCCATAACAGACCACTTTATGCCTGATGTCCCTGCATCCCATCCAGTTTAGCATTTGTCCCGGACAAGTGTCTCCCTTTAGAAGATGAAGTATATGGTGTCCTATTTATGAAGTCCTCTGGACCCCAGAAGGATTTCCCAAGGGGACTTTTTTTTTTTTATAGACTCCATGTTCTCTTTAGGACATTGCAAATTCAGGCATGGCCCAGGTCTGGTTTGAATCCTGGCCTCTCATTGGACCAGCCATGTAACTGTGGGCATGTGACTTTAAGTTCTCTCTTTTTTTTTTTTTTTCCTTTTTGTCTTTTTTTGTGACCGGCAACGGATCGCAATCCTCAGTGTCGCACCTGTACCAGACCGGGACCGGCAATGGGATCACAACCCTCGGTGTTGCTCCCGCACCTCGCTCAGCCAGTGAGCGGCCGGTCTGTATGTGGGATCCGAACCCTCGGCGGGAGCGCTGCCACACTCCCAAGCAGCGCACTGTAGCAGTGAGCCACCGGGCCGGCCCTGACTTCAAGTTCTTAAAGCCCCTGATCTACAGAATGGGCACACTAAGGCTTGCCCTGAGGAGTCCCTCAGTTAATCTGTGGGTCGGTGTGAACTAGATAAATATTAGTTTTCTTTTCCTTCTCATGCCTCAGCCTGACACCATGGTAGCAAATTTCACACAGTTATTTAGAACAACTTTCTACCAAACAAAGCAGAAACCTGCCCAAGAAGCTTCAAAAACTTAGATGGACTTAAGAGCGTGATTAAGACATCTTTTAAAAGCACATCAACAGCTTCCAGGAACCCAGACCAACTGAAAGCTTCAAATGGCGCATTTTTTCTCCTAACTGAAAAAGAAATCCAATCCCTTGGTTTTGTTCTTGGCTTTAATGTGACTTATCTGGCCTGGGGCAGCTGCCCAAGAGCCATTGGAACTGATGTCTGGAGCTCAGTGCGAAACGCTGTCTACAAAGTGTTACTTACCACCTTCCCACGCAACGAGAGGTTAGGGAGGAGGAAGTGGGAGAAGGGAATTCTGAAGCCTTTGAGAACTTTAGAAGGGATATTAGATCATCTTGTCCATTGCTGTTGGGTTTTTTTAAAAGCTTTTTAAAAAAAACTTTATCTTTTAAGCTACGATTCTTTTCAAAAGAAACACATCTTAGAATCCCAGTTTGAAAACTGATAAGAGGGGGAACTTCTCCAGAGAGTAAAGGGTGGCTGAGAAGTCTCTTTAGAGGCTCCTTGGAAACCCTCTGTTCTAAAGTAGAAACCAACGACATGTCCAACCTCCTCACTTAACAGGAGGAAGAGCAGGTACAGGGCCGGGGGCAGCCTGCTTGCAGGCAGGAGTTCGTAAGTACTTACTGCTTGAAGGGGCACAGAGCCAGATGAGTGCCTGGAGGAAAAGGGACAGATCCCCAACCCCGGGAGGTGAGATTGCATTGAAGAAACTCTCCAGTGAAAGCCAAAGCTGCAAAATGGAGCTAGAACAATGGCCACAGACTTGGAAAGGGTTCAGATTCAAAGGTGCTTTTGCATACAGGAAGAGAAGAGTCCAGATGGGAAGCAAACAAGCAGAGGGAGAAAGCAGGGAGAGGGTTGCAGGCTGCAGAGGGGCTTCCAAAGCCAGCAGGAGACAAGACTGAGAAGTAAGGTGCATTAAGCATGTTACATTCTCTTTATTCTTAGTAAGCATTCCGTGCATGCTTAGTTCATCCCTGATGGAGAGATAGATTTGGGAGTTCTATAGAAGGCTGGTGCTTGGCAGCGCTTGGCTGTAGGGAATGGCACCATCATAAGAAGCACTGCTCTGTGTCATTTAAAGAAAATATTCGCTTCTGTTTTAATCTGGGCCATATTTTTGGCTGCTGACGCCCTAGTAATGTAACCTGTTTTGCTGTCTTGTTTAATGAAGACAAAGGTTGTGATACTATTTTGAGAGTAAATAGTTGTTTATAATCTTATCAAAGAAGCCAGGGAACTATCATAACTTAGTCATTTAATTCATCTTCACTTGGTAGTATGATCCTTAAAGCAGAAGTATGTCATATTTCTCCTGGGAATCAGCAATATGAATATGTCTGGAGACGCACCACCTGCACCTCCGTACCCTTAATCTTTTGGCAAAGGTTGAGTACAAAAACTTCAAGTTACATAGAATGGCAAACAGGATTGTTTTGACATCCAATAATCGATTTTCTAGGTAGACCCAGATACTAACTGGATTGTTGAACAAATTTTTGATTTGAAATTGCTCAGCCATTTAGAGTTCTCTGAAGGAGACAATGAAAAATGCCAAATTTTATAACCAGAGATTTGGAAATTTAACCTAATTAACCCCAAACCAATCTAAAGTGATGCGTGCTGGGGAACAGACCTCTCATGCCACCCTGGGCCCTGCAAACCCTCGCCCTTCCCCAGCCAGCGTGAGAGGCGGGGGTTCTGGGGGGGGACGGCGGGATTGCAAATCAGCCACCAGAGGGAACCAGAGCCAATACTTTGCCCTCTGTAGGCTCCAAAAGAAAAAGCCATATTGCTGAATGGAAGGAAAACACAGAGAGGTAGCATGAGCAGACTTCATGCAGTTGGTAAGCACTGGGCTAAAGTAAGACGGATATGAATAGCCGCAAAGGACACTTCCCAGAGTGGCCGCTGGCCAGCACTGCGTCTCTACCCTTGGAAGAGAGGGCGATGAGCCTTAGGACGTGTGGCATGTGTCAGGCATCCCTGACATGGAAGCCAGATTAAGGAGACCCTGGACAGAGTCATGAATGACTTGTTCCCTGAGGAGGGGCAAGTGTGAGGTGACAAGGGCCCACGTTAAGGAGGACACAGGGGACGGTAGGTACCCTGACAAGGCAGACTCTATGGATGCCTGCGTGCCCAGCTCAGGCCCTCCAAGCCACGAAAAAGAGGAAATACTAAAATCAACTCCCACGTTCGGCCACACTGGGTTCCAGAAAAAAGGCTCTGCCTTCAATGCCAAGGGCAGCCCGCTGGGGCACCCTTGTGTGCAACGGGCCGACGGAGGGGACAAAGTCGCCTGGGATGCTGTGCCCAGGCACAAGTCCCAGACACCACGTACCTGGAGAGGAAGGGCCGAGACCAACTGTAGATGGGAAGAAAGGGCATCTCATCTTCGAGGAGCTCACCCCTGGAATAGGCTTGTGTTTGTGTGTGGTGGCTCCAGACAGACTATTTAAAGCAATGCACAAATCTGCCAGGAGGGCAGGAAGCACATGGACCTTGGAACAGAATTTCCTGATGTCCTTTAAGCATCTCACAGCAGGGTCTGTGTCACTGTAGAACACCAAACATTTGTGCTGACTCACCAATGCCCGGCTTCAGAGGGCCAGTCCCACAAGCCTAACGAACCTGAGAAAGGCACTTTTCCTCCCCAAATATCAATTTTCCTGGATTGCCACCATTGTCACCTCCCCCGAAGGCAGCCTGCATCCCATTTCAACCTGAGCAAGCCATTTGGGAGCAGAGCTGATGGGCCCACTGGCTGATTTATTTGGCTGGTCTTTGCCATCAAGGAAATCTGAAAGCCCAGGAGGCAGCAGTGATCATTTTCACAGTTTGGACAAGCTGACGCTACTAGCAATGCTCTTAGTGTGTGTTGGGGGGCCCAAGGGAGTCAGCAGGACGCACCCCCTGCACAGGGTGGGAATAGCATGGCCGTCCCCTGGCCTCTGCCCCAAAGTCTTCCAAAGGACAGTTCTGTTGACCGGAGTTGGGAGCCGTGGGTTCCTTCCACTCCTGACCCTACTCCCTGGTTATCCCCCGGCCCAGTCCTTTCCCAGGACCTGCAGGGCTCACAGATGGGCTCCTCGTCACTTGCCACGACTTCAGAGTCCAGCCTGAACAGGAAGAACATCTAGAGAGAAGCCTGGTAGACTGGAGAACGCTCCTGCAGGACATGCTGGTGGCCAGTAGGAGGGGACAGAGATGAGGAAGGCCCAAGGGGATGGCTGAGAAGGTCAGAGGTCACAGAGAGCCTGAGCCACAGGACTGGGTGAAGACCAGAGTCATCCAGAAAAAAGTTATCCGTGCCTTCAGGAAGGTCTAAGCCAAATGCAGAGGGGGAGCCGGTGACAGGGACTGGAGAGGGAATGTGCTGCTAGGGTGCTGTGGACTCAACAGGTTTGTCAACAGAAGTCAAGAAAAAGTCTAGAAGGTGGCTAGAAAAAGAAGGTGGTGTGCATGTGTGTGTGTCTGTCTGAAGGAAGCCAGACGCCTGTTTGAAGGCAGAGGGAAGGAGCCCACTGAGAGGCAAAGAATGAGGACTGACTGTGGGGTGGTGTTCCAGGGCAGCAGACGCCCTCCCTGAGGATTTCAGAGCTTGTCAATCAGAAGGTCCTGCAGTCAGCGCTGTCCAGCCCGGAACACATCGGAAGGGTGGCCTTGCCCCTGCCCCACCCTTGCCCCTGCCAGGACGGCGGCCGTGCTCCTCTGAACGGTGAAGTCTCAAGAGCCCGCACCTCCTGGGAATGCTCTCGCGCTTCTCCGTGGCCTGCGCTGCCTGCCCCGTGGCCCCACGGGGCCTCCCATCCGCAGGAGAGGTGAGCGGGGCCTTTGGGAATCAGAGCTCTGGGGCGTAGGACAGTGGGGATCTCAGACTGCCCAATTGTCGGGTATCTTCCCTCCAATGTCCCCTCCTCAGCAATCTTTGTCTTCAACTCCAGTGTCAGTTTCAGGTATTTAGGAGAGGACTGTGTGCTTCCTGCACATTCATGGACAGGACTCAGGTGGCCTCAAGAACAGACCCATAGCAGATGAGTGCTTCTCCTGCACTCCCCAGGGCCCCTCTGCTCTCTCTTTCTCAGAGCTCACACCATAGAGACCTTCCTTGGTTTTTTTTTTTCTTTTTTCTTTTTCTTCTCTTACAACAATGCTGTGTTGACCCTGCTGGTTTGGGGTGCCTCCAGAAAAAATGCAAACAGGAACCTTGCAACGGTGCAGGGATTCTAGAATATCCCTGCCAGCAGAACCAGAGACCAGGCTCACGGTGGGGTGCTTCTGCCCCCCTCCCTCTCATTTTTCTGCAAAAGGAGGGTTCTTGGGGCGTCCTGCTTTTTTCCAACCAGGGTGGCTGTCAGGGAAGACAGTGCCAGGGCTCGGTTTCCATGGAGGCAGCCTGAGCTGTGGCTCAAATCAAGGCTTGAGGGAGGAGCCGTGGGGCTGGGTGATCAGGGCAGAGGTGGGCGGGAGCTGGGGCAGAGAGGGCCTGGAAGGCGAGAAGGAACAAGCTGCGTCTGGTTCTAAGGGGGGTGGACATTCCTACAGTCACCTGGCTGTGATCTGACTTACACTCTTCTAGATGAGGCAGGCAGCAGGGGAAAACCGCTGAGAGTCTACCTGGAAAGGTCCTGTGAGGGGTGGTGTTTATTGAGTTTGGTCTCTGAAGGTCACCTATTCAAAGAGGTCAGCCCAGAATACAACCTCCCTAGAAATCACAGATCCCCACCCTAAAAAGCTCAGTGACTTTTACAGAAGTACTTTTCAAAGGGATTGTGTGAGAACAAGATTTCCAGTGTCAAACAACTTTGGGAAACCCTCAGTTGAATAGTTTAGGAGGTGTTTTTAGTGTGAGACTTCAGTAGAGTCTTTATTTAGGAAGCTGATGTATATTTTGAATGTCCAAGGGGGCAGGTGGGGATGTTATGTATTTCTCACTGTATTTACACCACAGGATTTTTTTTCAAAGCATCTTGCTCCATCTCCTTAGAACATATTTTGGGAAATGCTGATCCTCAGGGAAAGGTATACAAAGCCATGTTGCCTGTGCTCCCGACCCCTCTCCCCTCAGAGCGCTGGCTCTTGCCTGGAACGCTCCTCTGAACCTTGCCCGAGCAGTGCCCTTCCCCAGCTAAACCCCAAGCCATCTTTTCCCTGCGAAAGCTTCTCACAATTCACTAGGCAGTGTGAAAAATTGCATCTTCTGCACTTCCACAGCACTTTGTCACGGTATAATGTAATTACTTGTTTGTGTGTCTTCCCTACACAGTGGCAGCTTCTGGAAGAGAGCCACACAGCTTATTAACCCATTTTAGTTCCCCTACAGTGTCTGGCATACAGCTGGTGCCCAATAAATGAAGAAATGATGAATAAACATAAGAATGAAGGGTATGGACAAAATTTCAGGATTGCTAGGTGTCCCAGGGAGGAAGGCTCCCCAGTGCCCCTCCCTTTACACGCAGGTGACAATCTGTCCTACCAATGCACAGATCCATCTCTCTATTATACACAGGCACATCACACACCAAACCAGGGCTTATTTCAATTCCTCACCCTCATCCTCACCCTGAATTCCTTGTCCTTGCAGCCATTCCCTACAAATGAAAAATTTCTTCAGAAAGGATATCAAACCAAAGCTGTTATAAATAGCTTCTGGCTGGCTTCTAAAAGGGTCACCAAAGTGTGGGGAAACTTCTCTACAGGGCTTTCTTGCCTCACCTAGTTCACTTTAAACGAGCCCTTTGTTCAGCCAGACAAGAACCTCGGTTTCGGCAGCACGGCCAGGGTTGGAAGTCTCTGCAACCTCGCCTCCCAATCCCTGGCATGTTTGGAGGCAGGAAATTGGGCGGGGAAGCTGTGAAAGGACAGACTGAGGGAAACATAGCCATGCTGTCATTGGGCGATTTTTGTATGAGTCTGAAAGACTCCTTCCTTCATTATTAGGATGAGAGGAGAGAGGAATCGTTTCTAAGCAAGAAATCAGCCTCACACATAGTTTCTAACACATAGTGAATAGTGAACAAAGCTTTGTTGAGTGAGGGCAGGATTGTGCAGAGAGCTCCCTGAGCCCATGCCAAGTGGAACGTTTCAGTGTGATGTCATGATGTTGTTTGACACAGACTTCAAGAACATGAGATACGCCTGCATCCCAATTTAAATATAAATACAATTCCACAGTTAAATAGGGATGATCTGAGATCATGAAACACCTTGAGTACTTTGTCACCTTGCTTCTCAGAGTGGGGCCCTGGACCATCAACACCAGCATCGCTCAGAGCTTCTTGGAAACGTAGAACCTCAGACCCCACCCCAGACCTACTGAATCCAAATCAGCATTTTAACAAGGTCCCGAGGTCATCCGTATACACCACTCCCATCCAAGGGGAAAGGTATTTGAGAAAAGACTTTACTGAATGATGTTTGGTGGAATAAGTGTTTTGTTCCATTTCTGGAGATTGTGAGAGAAGATGGACAGATGAACACAAAGTGATGGGCCAGAAAATTATGCTAATTGGAGGTTAGGGATAAAAAGATCTAGTTAGTAAAATTCAACAGAACTAAAACATTTCTAAAAATGGAAATGTGTGAAGAAGTTCTCAAATACAACATTCTTTATTCCATTGTATTAGAATCCTAGGGCTGTTATAGCAAATTACCACAAATTTCAAGGCTTAAAACAACAGAAATTTATTGTCTCATAATTCTGGAGGCCAGAGGTCTGAAATCAAGGTGTCGGCAGGGTTGGTTCCTTCTGGAGGCTCTGAGGGCGAGTCTGTCCCATGCCTCTGTCCTAACTTCCAGAGTTTTCCAGCAACCTTGACGATCCTTGGCTTGGAGATGTATCACTCCCATCTCTGCCTCCGTCATCACATGGCGTTCTCTCTGCGTGTCTGTCTTTTCTCTTCTTCTTATATAGACACCAGTAATACTGGATTGAGGGTCCACCCTACTCCAGTATGACCTCTTCTTGAATAATTACATCTGCATTGACCTTACTTCCAAATAAGGTCACATTTTGAGCTTCTGGGCAGGACATGATTGAGGGGTGTTGGGGAGGATGCTATTCCGCCCTGTAAATCTGTCCAAGAAAAAGTGGCGAGTTTCTGCAATGGTGATCATGCTGGAGGGATGTCATGGAAGACCAGCTTTGTGGTCTCCTCCAGCCCCGAGGACAGCAGATGGTAAGGTGGGCCACATGCAGGAGAACTGTATTTCCTGCTGCTTGGGTATATGAGGGCTTGGTGTAATTGGGCTCATGTGCGCTGAATAAATGTGGAGTTAACTGGGCTAGGAACACAAAGGACGTTGGCTTGTTTTTCTTCTGGGGCAAGGACAATGGCCAGGGTAGTGGCTCCCATTTCAAGAGAACAATAGTTCAAGGCAGAAGCCCAACATCCTGGCTGAGACACAGACCAAAGTGCAAAAGGAGAAAGATTCCCAGTTCTGCAGATGCTGGGTAGCAAAAAACATCTGCACCTGAGACAGTTGGGGGAGGGAAGTTTGCATATTGCCCGAGGGATCAACTTAAGAGACTAGACAAAGAGAGGTTCATGAATGTGATGGGGAGACCCTGCTGGCTGACCGTAGGTGGCTCTGAGGGCGGGCTGGTATCACTTCATCTGTTCCTTTGACATTTATTGAAAATGCTCCCCCAACAGGAATTCTGGATATAGAGCAGTGTCCCGGGAGGGACCCCCGTCTGTGGAGAGACATGTGCACGCAACCCTAATCCCAAGGAGCAGGTCTAGTCCTCCGGGAGATGCAGGGAGGAGGAAGGAGAGGTCTTTTCTCATGGTGTGGAGGGGCTGGGAGGCTGTACAGAGACAGCTGTCCAGCGGGGCTTCAAGGGGTCTGGGGCTGAGGAAGGGCGTCCTAGACCCTGCACAGCTGCCCGCCCTCTAGGGCCTCATCATGCCCGCATGCAGCCATCTGTTCTAGAACCTGGCTCCAGTCTCTGCTGCCTGACCCTGGATGGATCTAAGAAAGGAGGTTAAGTGGAGGAAAAGAAGGGACCAGATTCCTGGAAGCCCTCTGGGTTTCCAGGGGCCACCCAGAAGTCGTGCTGTTTTGACCAAACTCAGCTTTCTCCATTCCAGAGATGGGAAACATTAGATAAGGGCATTTGTCACAAAGCATTAACACTTGACTGCCGAGGCAGTGCTTAGGGAGGAGGGAGTGGGGACCTTTCTGGGAGATCACAGTGTGAATTAGTGATTTTGCTCTGTGGACAGTAGATGTTGTCTGAACGTTTAAAAGCTCAAGGCAGTGCTAACATAGATGACCAGGACTTGTCTCCTATGTGCTTAGACAGAGAGGCTGGCTCTGCCCATGACATCCTCAGTTTGTCAGAGAAGCGGCCGAGGCCCCATCCAGCAGAAGATGATTTCATCATGCCTGACCGACCAGGCCCAGCTGGCCCGGGTCCCACCAGGGTGTGCTCAGGCATGAAGGAAACCAGACAGGTGGACATTTCAGCCCTCCTGGGGGTCTCCTGCAGAAGCAGATAGAGACATAAAAGTGACGTGGTCAGCAGCAGAATACTTATCCTGCTAGATGCATCTCCTGTCTTTGGTTGATGTTTTCACAAGGAGATGGACTGTGGACTCCGAGAGGCAGAGCAGTCCTCTAGCAGGGAGGAGGAGGAGGGGCAGGCTGGATGTGTAAGGAACCACCAGGACAGAGCTGCAGGCTGGTGCCTTAGCTTCAGAGAGGAGAGAAAACTTTCCCGCCTGCCCCGAAGTGCTTAAAGCCCAGCGCAGGCCCATGCCCCACTCGTTCCACGCGTGTTGCCCTCGTGGTTTCTTTGGTCACACTGGCTGCAGGATCCACGAGCGCAGGCCCACGCCCCACTCGTTCCACGCGTGTTGCCCTCGTGGTTTCTTTGATCACACTGGCTGCAGGATCCACGTCATGCCACTATCGCAGACCTTGCTTGCCGATTTGCGTTTGGCCCTGTTAATCAGAAACAACCAGCACGCTCACACCGCCAGGCTAGTTTGTGGGTGTGTACCTTGTGCAGCTGCGTGGGGCCCACATTCAGAAGGGCCTGAGTTTGGTTTAATGCTCTACTATAATCGTCTTGAAATTCTTAACACTTTCTGAGCGAGAAGCCCATGTTTTCTTCGTACACTGAGCTCAGCCAATTATGTCACCCAACCTGTATGCCAGATACACCCCTGCTCCTCAGCTTCAACTGGCAAATTCCTCACTTTTCCAATGTCAGCTTCAACATCGCTTCCACAGGAAGCTACCATCAGTTGCCCCGATTATAATACTGATCATTATAATGGTAACATGGACAACAGCAATCAAATCTTTATCATGTATCATGCACTGAGCTAGGTGGTTTATGTGGATTTTCTCATTTCATCCTCTCAACAACACTATGGGGTAGGTATTATCATTATTTCTATTTTGGAGATGAGAAAACCAACAGAAGCTTAGAGAGGCTACTAATAAATGTCCAGACTTACTAAGCCAGCAGTATTTTCCTCCATCACTTTTATTGCATTTCATCATAAGGTTCAATATCAGTCTTCTTCACCAGACAGCAGGTGCCATGCAGTCAATGTCTTGCTTCTTCTCTGTTGTATCTGTAGCCTCTAGCACAGTGCTAGGCTAGGTACTCTGTAGAGAGGGGAGGGAGGAAAGCTCTGTCCCTTCCTCCTGTGTGTCGGTATTTTAGAGGACATGGCACTGATGCATATCAACAGAAGAGCAGAAAATTGAAAAAACACTTTGAACAACCACAAAAATTAAAAGTATCCTCAGTCTTTTAAAAAATTGTCTTCTATTTGTTGAGTTTCTACCATTTCTACAAGCACTGGATTAGGTGTTGGGGTGTATTGGTGAGGAGAGGGCATTGACCTTTCCCCTCATGGAGTTTACAGTGTGCACAGAAACAGACATTAACCAATTCATCCACTCACACATGGCAGACCGTGTATGTGATAGTGCTACAGAGAAGAGGCATACAGTCTGGAAGAGTATATGATAGAGGGATTTGACTTGGTTGGGGAGGTCAGGAAAGGATTCCTAGGGGAAGTCAAATGAGCTGAGAACTGAAGGCGAGCAACTTAATCAGAAAGGGAGGAAGGAACATCCAACGCAGTGGGAATAGTAAGGGCACAGACTCCTGGAAGGAGGGGCATGGACACTTCCAATGGCTGAAAGGAGGTCAGTGGGTTGGGGAGGCAGTCAGACACTGCAGAACTACCTTGAGAAATTCTGCCCAGAGCCCAGGAGGCCTGAGCCTTTGACCAGCTTTCTTGATGGTTCTTGTTCATCTGCAGGGATTTGGGAGACTTGGGGGCCTGCCCACTTGTGCATTCAAGGAACACACTCATCTACCATGATGGGGATCATTTACAGTTTGAGTATTAAATGTTCCAACCAAAAGGAACAGTCTTGAGACTACTCCTGGACAAGAGGTCAGCATAGTCCTTCTGAGAGCCTGCTGGAGACAAAGGCCAAGATTCTTCTCCTGGGGACAAGGTGGGATGTCATGGGACAGAACTTTGCTGTAGGAGGGCTGCATTCCAATCCTGTCTCTTGATAAACCTGCTTTGTTTTCCTGGGCTGGTCCTCCAACCTCTCAGCCTAAATTCCTTCAACTGTAAATTGAAAGGTCTAAACTAAATAATTTCTTTCAGTTCCAGAGTTCTAGAATTTGTTGCTTTATCTCACATAGATTTGTCACCTCTCTTCCCCTGGGTAACAGAGCTGCAAAAAGGATCACTCAAAGCCCATTTCTTCTGAGCAGTGAGAGACCCCAAAGGGGTTAATTTCATGGAACCCTCAAGAGAGAGGCATTCCTTCTTTTGGGGAAATTAACCACGAACTGGGGTTCTTGCCCTGCATTTATTCTCGAGACCAGGAAGTTACAGGAAAAGAACATAGGTGGGGTTTGAGCTAAGTATAGTTTAACAAGCTTAACAATAGAAGCTGGTAACATTCAGTAAAACAAGCAAGTGACATTCCATAATGCAATTTGCAAAAGGTTAAGTTGATCCACTAACAAAAGCTTTATCTTAGCAAACATCCCTTCTCCCTACACAATTTCCCAGTATCTTTACATATCAATCAGTGACTTGTCCGTCCTTGAGCCAGCAACTTTGCTGTGCTACAACTCTTTATCTTACAACAGAGACTTTAGCCTGGGGAAAATTTCCCGTCTTTTGCAAGGTTAACATGTCTATATGTACTTTTAAGAAGTTAGGCTAAACCTGAAACTTCAGGGCTTTGGAGGCCTATGAAATATATTTGCTTTATAAATATTGCTATATTCCATAAGAATTCTTTATTCAGAACCTCTGGTTGGGAAGGGGTGACTTTTGAATCACTAAGAGATCTAATGTTTATCAAAATGGTCCAGCACTTGTCGTAATGGCTAAGAGGGAAAGGGCAATAATATACTGACATATTGCCGCCATGAACACCTGGAACGCAGGTAAAATCGTAGGCCTTTGATCTCTTTTTTTTGTATATGTTTATGGGGTACAGAGTGATATTTCAATACAGGTATACAATGTGTGATGTTCAAACTGGGGTAATTAGTATACCCATCATTGAAAACATGTATCATTTCTTTGTGTCGAAAACATTTGAACCCCTTTCTCCTAGCCATTTGAAAATATACAATAAATTATTGTAATTATAAACACCTAGCACTGCTATAGAACACAAACTAGAACTTACTCTTCCTGTCTAGCTGCCAGTTTGTATCCATTAACCAACCTCTCCCTATTTCTCCCCCCTCCCCTTCCCAGCCTGTCTACTTCTATGAGCTCCACTTAATTATCTTCCACATATGAGTGAGAACATGCAGTATTTATCTTTCTGTGCCTGACTTATTTGCATAGCAAAGGAAACAGTCAGAGAGAAGAGGTAACTTGCAGAATGGGTGGCCTTTGATCTGTACTGTGCATGCCAACAGATCTTTGCCTGTACTTCATTCCACAGTCTTTGTGTTTTTTTTTCCCTCTCATTAATAGTAGCGTCAACCATGTGGCCATTCTTACCTAAAATGGAATAAATATATTTTTCATACACCATTAGTTTCCCCTTTCAAATTTTCTTTGTATAAACTGAAGTGCTCTGTTTTAAAAAATTGTTTCCTTCCACCCACACTCACAGGTACAAAGGATTTAAAGGCAACTGTTCTATGACCTTCATCGACCAGTTTAAAACGCTACACCAGTGTAACAAGTATTGTAAAATGCTGGGGCTCAAGTCCCTTCAAAACAACAACCAGAAACAGAAGAAGCCAGGCACGGGGAAAAGCAAAGTGCAGACGAATTCCACAACAGTGAGGAAGACAGACTCTGGGACCCCAGCAGAAAAGAGAACCTAACAGCCCTCATTAACTAATGGCCACCAGCTAGCAGCACAGTCTTGTGAGTGAAAATCTGCAAACACGCAGAAGAAAATACACAGCCTGCACAGAGTGTGTGACTGTCCCTGTTCCCAGCTGACTGTGCTCCCACATGCATCTAAACCCGTCACCTGCTGTCTTTGCTGAAATGATTTCCAAACAGGATCTGTGACCAGACTTATGGAAAGACTGAATCAACTGTCCACTCTTTGTATACACGTTTAGTATTTTTACCAACCTCATGTCATGTCTGTTTCTGTATTTGCGTGTGGTTGTGTTGTCGAGAACTTGGTGCTGAGCAGGGTCTGTCCACAACCAAAATCCTTCCCACCCCATTCCTAACCTCGGGATTTCTAGACATATCCAGCTGTGATGTAAACAGAAATCATGAATTCCCCCACTGGGTTGAGCTGCACTAGTGTTGAAGAAGCTGTGGTTGCTGGAGATGGCTTCTGAAACCTAAGGCCATTTCCCATTGTTATTCACAGAGCCAGTTACAATGTTCTGTTCCATTAAATTCATATATAAACTTAAAGTGTAAGATGCATATGTCATCATAGACACTCGTTCTTTAGAATCTGTGCCATATTTCACATTCCCCCAAGATTTAGCAATTTCCTCATAAGTTTACTAGAGCACAAAATATTTGCATCTGTGTTTTCCCTTATTTTTACATTACAATTTAGGTCCCGTCATGTTCTACTTGGCTCCCTGAACCTGGTCTTCCTAAACCCAGGGCAGACCCACCACGGGTTGCAGCAGAAGACGCGTGCTGATTCTGGCTGCGGTGCACTAAACAGCTCCCAGGGATCCTGGCACCCCACCCCCACCCCATTCCACCCGAGCCTCCTTCTCTGCCAGTTTGGGACATGCCCAGCCATAGAGGAGAATGGCAGCAGCTGTTCACATTGGTGAAGAGAAATGATATAAAGACAACTCAAGGACAGCTTTATGCCTCCCAAAGTGTAGGAGAATATCTGCTGCCCCATCGGTTTGTTGTTGTTATTTCGTTAATAGCCTTATACTTTTAGAGCACTTTCAGATTTATAGGAAAATGAGTGGAAAGTATGGAGAGTTCCCATGTATCCCCTCATCCCCACTCCATTATTAGCATCATTATTAGTGTGGTACATTTGTTATAACTATTGATGAGCCAGTATTGATACATTATTATTAATTAAAGTCCACAGCTCCCATTAGGGTTCATTTGTGCTGGTGTACATTCTCTGGGTTTGGACAAACGCATGATGACATGTCCCCACCGTGACAGTAGCATGCAGAGTAGGTTTGCTGCCTTACATATCCCCCACGCTCCACCCCTCCATGCCTCCCTCCCCCAGCCCAACACCTGGCAACCACGGGTCTTCTTACCATCTCCATAGCTTTTGCTTTTTCCAGAATGCCATATAGTGTAGTTGGAATCATACAGTAGGTAGCCTTTTCAGATGGCTGGCTGGTTTTTAAGACAGATTTCACCAACTCTCTGACCGAATCTGGAAGAACTGTCAGGCCTCCTCTGGGCAGCATGATCCATGCTTCTCAAACTTCAATGTGAGCATCAAATCACCAGGATTTCGGGAAAATGCAGGTTCTAATTTGGTAGATCTGGGGTGGGGCCTGGGACTCTGCATTTCTAATGTACTCCCAGCAGGTCTGGGTGCTTCCAGCCAGGGACCACAGCCAAAGGGCGGCATCTAGACTATGAAATGCTGGGGGTGTGACTAGGCCTCCTGGAGTTCAAATAACAGTCCCACAAGGAAGAACCAGCTGCCTCTGACACGTGGATCAGCAGCTTGGTGGCGGCCCAGAGAAACACCATCCGTGTGGGGCACCTGCTGTAGGTAACACTGACAACTCAGTAACTCCCGCGTGCAGACCTCGGAGCAGGGCTGGCCCTCCTGTCTTCTGCTTTAAAACACCACTCTCCTCAGGCATGGGGTTTTGATAAAACAGGGAACAGAGGCGGGATTTTTGTTTTGAAAAGGGATTTGAAGGAGAAAACACTTCCGTTAGTCACATGTCATCTTTTTCAGAAAGTCTGCCATTTCCAGCCTTTCTTCTGAAGTGGTTCCCTTGGTTTACAGATTATTAAATGCTCAGTTTTCTACAAGGCAGCCTATAGCCTCCTTTGCCCATAGAGATCTTACAGACGTATTTAGCAGTGAAGTTCTGGAAGGTTCCACAATAGCAAAAAGGGGCAGGGCACATTCTGACTGTAATTATTGTCTGTCTATTATCTATTTACATCATTTATCTATATGTCAGTGTGGGTGAAACAAAACCTTCACAGCCCAGGATACTTTCTTTGGTAATAATTTGTAATTATAAAAATAACATCAACATAAATGTTAAAAAAATTAAATTATAGGGCCGGCCCGGTGGCACACTGGAGAGTGCGCCGCTTGGGAGTGCGGCCGGCGCTCCCGCCGAGGGTTCGGATCCCATGTGGAAACTGGTTCCCGTTCACTGGCTGAGCGCGGTGCAGGCGCAACACCGAGGGTTGCGATCCCATTACCAGTCAGTAAAAAAGACAAAAAGGAAAAAAAAATTAAATTATAGAAAGGTCTAAAATAAAAAGTAAAAGTCATCCTGTAACCCTCTTCCCCTCTCGCTGGCTTTGAATCTTCACTTGGGGAGTGTTGGGAAAACATAGGAAAATGGTCCGGGCCCCTCGGATGTTCAGAATCTTGCCGAGCATTTGATGTCAACAGGCACGTGCACTCAGGCGTTCCTTGGTTATCATCTAGTGTAAGTGCGCAGGTGCACCCAGGTGTCCCGGGTTATGGACTTAAGTATAAGGCTGAGTGGCTCTGATCCACAGCGCCTCCCAGCCTCGGGATGCCTCCTCTGTGGGGGGTCATGGGGAGGCCACTACTGCTGCTGCTAGTGCCCCAGGACCTTCTGCAAGGCCACCGCCAGTGCCAGACCTGTAAGCTGCTACTGCTGAGGAAGCCGAGGACTCAGCTCATGTCGTCTGCCAACGGCTCCTAGAATCTTTCCCAATTTCCTAGCAAGGACCTGCGTGTGAGGGGTCTGGGGACCCAGTCTGTACAATGGGTTTGAAGGGTCTGAACCCTAGCTCTGACAACATAGGTGGAAACTCAGTATAACTAAAATAATGAAGTATTTTGGCTTTAGTTATGATTTGCCTTATCTTGCAGGGAGACAGTTGGAGGGAAAGGATTTTCTACTCCCAGATTTTGCTCCCCTGGGGAACACCTCTCTTGGATGGAGCTGTCTCTTCCTCCTTTCATGGATGCTTAGATTTTTTTTTTCAAACTGCCCTCACTGTTTATCGTAATCTGATTTCATCTGTTTAAAATCATTTAGAGGACTGGGGACAGAAGGAGCTCTCACAGTGGGGTTTGTCCCAGCCAGGGCTCCCAGGAATGGTCTTGTAGGGGGCTGTGTGGTCATCTGTCCAGCCACCCAGACCCTTCTGTTCTGAGATAAAGTTCTGTTTTTCTTGCAGTCAGATAACAGGGTGAGCATGGAGTGGGCTCTTACACCAGAGGCATTGTTCTGGGGTCTCAGAAATGTCCACATTCACTGACAGTGTTTTAGCTCAGTTTGCAAATATCCAGTTTCGGTTGACTTTCCTGTTTGTCTCCATCAGTGTGCAGTGTTAGGAGGACTGTGAATACACTGAATTCTCAACCCAGGCATTGAGCTAAGACAGCCCGAGGGGTCCAGCTGGGGGCTTTGTTCCTTTCCGTTGCCTGCAGGCTGGTCACGTACATACACCTCCCGGTTTCCTAAAGGGCTTGACAATGGAACTCCATGAGGGGAGATGGCAAAAGCAAATGAAAGTTTCATCAGAATGGGCCCACATTTTCAGCAGCAGGTTTGTCACTAATGAGAATGGCAGGGAAACGATGACATTTTGCTAATCACGTTCTGGAGAGGTCTGGTTTTGGATGTGTGGGTGGCTAGCTTATATTAATATTTCATGTACCTATTGTACCAAACCACCCAGCCATGCTTCTGACAAGCTTCATAATAGCTAAGGGTTTCACTAGAGTCTTATGAAAAAGAATGCCTAAAGAAGTAACAATTATTTTCTAATTATAAAATGCTCTCTTTTCTAAATGTACGCACTGTTTTGTGTTTGTGTTGGGAGGAGCCTGCCGAGGGCCCGGGTCTGGCTCATTCTCTTTGTGTGTTCTGTTCTGCTGGACCACGTGTACCGAATGAGCAGAACAGCATTTCTCCCCCATTTAGATCAACAGATGCCACTTGAGCTTAACTAGCTTAAAAAAAAAATGTCTCCAAGCACAGGATATATTTTCCAACTCTTTGCTGTAGGGAGCTTTGAGAGCCTGCTTCTCCCAAGACTATTTTGTAAAAGCTGAGAGGAAAGATGGAGACAATGTCACCTGTGTGATCACGTGAGCACAGCCTTCAGTGTTATGATGCAACAAACAAATATTTACAAGCACTAATTGCACCAATAGATCAATAATTTTTCCAATTCTTTTCTTCCTGAGAGACCCAAATGGTCCCAGATAGAAATAATCTCAGAGACTTTTTTCAAAAGTCACATTTTTTTTTTATCACATATGATCAAGAAGAGCCAGTGTGCCAGCTTCTGTTTAGGGCCCAGAAGTATCAGAAGCAAGTCTGTTGAGATACGTCTCTCCCTCTCTGTCCCGTCATTTCCTCTTTCTCTGCATCCATGTGTAAGGTAGTGGCTTGCTGCTTTCCAGTGATAAGTTTCACCCACAGGGCCTTCTGTGACGTCTGTATTATTTTTCCAGAGCTCTCATCAAGTACCACAAGTGTTGCGTGGCTTAAACAACATAAATTTGTTGCCTCACAATTCTGGAGCCTTGAGGTCAAGTTTAAGGTGTCGGCAGGACCGTGTTCCCTCTGAATTTGCTAGGGAAACATCCATTCCAGACTCTCCCCAGGCTTCTGGTAGTTCCTTGGCCTGTGGCAGTGTCACTCCTATGCTCTCCCTGTGTGCATGTCTGTATCCAAATTTCCTCTTTTTTTAAGGACTCCGGTCATATTGGATTAAAGCCCATCCTAATGACCTCATTTTAACTTGGGAGAGAGCTTCTCTTCAAATAATATCATATACTGAGTTACTGGGGTTAGGACTTCAACATAGTAGTTTTTGGGGGAGACAATTTACCCCATAAAAGTGTCCTTACCTTTCACTTCCACATCTACTACCAGGCAGTTTTTCAGGCTAGAAGTCCAGGACAGAAGAAACAAAATGGTATGTGAACTGCCCCTTCAGTGCCACCTCCTTCCTGGCATTGTGATGGGAACCCAGCCTGTAGAAATGTTCCCTGGTTCTCCTAGAGCCAGAAGACCATCCTCAGGGAACAATAAGCAAATCTGCCTGAGAACAGAGGAGGTATTGCACTGAGTAAGAAATAAGGGGCAGTCTAGGGCATGCTTCAGGCAGAATCCTTGCTGATTTGTCCGGGATATAGGCTTGGTTTTGGGGCTTCATGAGGTGCTGAGGCTTAGCCATGGGCATGGGCTGCATAGCTGGAACTTGGAGAGTGGAGTGCTTGCCCAGGCAGGAGGCAGGACAGAGGGGTGGAGAGCAGGGTCTGGTACCACACCTGGTATCTCCAGGCTAACAAGTAGGACTCCATGTCTAGAAGGGCTTAGAAGCAAGTCGTGGGAAGCCTGGAGTGACCCAGTGCAGTGGACTGAATGTTAATGTCCCACCTCCACCCCACCAAAGTTTATATGTTGAAATCCTAACCCCCAAGGTGATGGTATTAGGAGGTGGGGACTTTGGGAGATGATTAGGTCATGAGGGCGAAGCCTTCATAATAGGATTAGTGCTCTTGTAGAAGAGGCCCCAGAGAGACTGCTCATCTCTCCCACGATGTGAGATCACACTGAGAAGATGTCATCTACAAGCCATGATCGGGTTGTCACCAGACACTGGATCTGCTGGTGCCTTGATCTTGGACTTCCCAGCCTCCAGAATTGTAAGAAAAAAATTTCTGTTGTTTATAACCCACTCAGTCCATGGTATTTAGTTATAACAGCCCCAAATGGACTGAGACACTCAGAGATAGAAGAGAGAAGGAAGAACAAGGCAGAAACCAAATTAGGTTGATCCATTCCAGTGTCCAGAAACTTCTTTCTTGAGGCAGCTTCCCCAGGGCTTTATAGGGTAGCAACTGGCTGAAGAGAAACATCAGGGAGCAGCTCGTGGTAGAAAATTCCAGCAGTCTTTGTCAGGCAGATGAATTTCAGCAATGGGAACCACTGTTTGCAGATAGCCCCAGACATTTCTTGGAATTAACAGACCACAGAAATTCCACTTGGTACGGGTATGGCTTCCCAGGAGGGACCGTCTTTTGTCATCACTTATGTCTGTATTGATACATCTTGCTAATCGTGCCTCTTGATATGGTCTTGAGGATCAATACGGTTTTTTCGATTGTTTCCATGTCTGTGTTCCAGGAAACCAATAAATCAAACAAATCCCTCGCCGCACCAGACTGAGGGTTTTAATTAGATGTGGTCCTGTGCCCAGGAATTATCTTCCCCCTCTCTCCCGCGCAGGGACAGGCTTGAGATGAGGGAAAACCACCCCGGTACGGGAGAAGGCAATGGGCTGAAACAGCTGGCCCTGCCTTCCTGCTCCCTTCCCTCGCCGTGTCACCTCCCAGAGGTCCAGTTCCCTGCATACTCACTTTACCTAGCAGGTGGAGTCCTGAAAATCCCGGTCAAGCAAAATTATTTCCCATCAAGTCCTCTTTCAAAAATCTTAGAGAAAGTGGAGGTCTGTCTCCTCAGAAAGAGCCTCCTAGTTGGTTTGAATTTTGAGGTTCCACCCATCCTCATGTCTAGAGATACTGGGCATGATCTTTGATTCTTATCCTGGTATTTTCTACAGAATCATAATTTTAAAAAAGCAAATAGGGCATTTTTCTCTGAATTACTGGAATAATCCACTCAGTGTTTACCTTTTATTTGGTGTTTTTCCAGAAACTTCTTATCTTGGTGTTCTTCTTATCTTTTAGATCACTACTCAAATGTGTCACTTTCTCAGGGACCCCCTTCCACCTCAACCCATTAAAGCAGTCTTTCCCAAACTTGGCCCGGCACTGGAATACCAGAGAGCTTCAGAAAATACTGATGGGGGCCCCACCCCAAAGCTTCTGATTGACTTGGGCATTGGGATTTTGGACTGACTTTTAATCACTTTGGGTGGTAGGACTTGATGCAACCTTTCACAGAGGACTGGCCCCTGTGGAGTTGCACATAGCTATGGACAAAGTTTACAGTAGTCCTGTCCCCACCTCCACCCACATTTCCCTGAAACGTGGTGTAGTGACCAATACACACACACGAGGACATTTCCGTTTGAGTGCTTATCCTTGGCCAAGTCATCAAGGAGACACTTCAGGCCCAGAATTCCAGAAAGGGAAAGCAGTTATTTTGATATGGAACTTTCCAGGAAAGTAGCCTATGCTCAGCCTTATTTTCCTGAAATTTCCAGTTCTACCAAAAAAACAAGTGGTATAAAGAAATGTAAATACTACATTTGAGAAGTGCAGAAGCGTGTTCCTTGCAGAGCCAGCCCTGGTCATGGGTACGACAAACTACTGCCTGTGTGATGTGAGGTCAGGAGACCAAAATGCTCCCCTGTCACAAACACTTACCCTTGGTCACAAACCCAGATAGTCAACTTTGGCTGAAATTGTTGCATCTCAAGAAACAGGCCTGTTAAGAGGCAGACAGTTTGCCTCGGAGGGTCACCCCTCCACCTTTTCACATAGATCTCCAGAAAGCACGGCCCTGACAGTGGTGGATGCAGAGATGCTGATGACGAAAGGAGGTCTGATAAAGTGACAGTGGCATCCTCCTTTGCATGCAGCTGTTAACTCTTCCAAATGTGGATTACGCTGCCATTTAAGCTTGCCAGTGGCCTGGGAGGGAGTCGTTCAGGCATCTCAATCCCTTTTCCACAGGAGGGAACTGAATGTGGAGATGTTCTGTGAGTTTGCCAGGGGTCAGTCATGACTCAGTGACAGAGTTAGCACCCCAAATCACATCTTCTGACTCTTGGGTGCCTTGTCTGTCACTTGTCTTCTAGAAAGGGTGTTTTCAGTGACATACTCCAAAGAAAAGCCCTAGCAACCTCCAGGAAGAGTATCAAAGCAAAGGAGCGGATACCGATAAGAGACTCCCCAGGCCACCTTTGCTGCCCTCTCTGTTTTCCTGGGGTCCGTCTCAAGCCGGCCACCCACCTCTCAGGCCTCCCTGCCTGAGACATGTTTATTCTCCTTGCAGTGGTGTGTGACAGAGTCCTCATGTGTGGGTCACCCTTTATTTAACAGTGAATTTTCTAGGAAGCTTTGGAGATGTTTTATCAAAAAACATTTATCAGTTCTATTTTTATACTTCTGTCTTTATTGCATAAACATATTGCCAAATTTTAGTTGTCCTCAGACAACTAAAAAGCAAACCTCAGGGCTTTTATATAATATATTTCTGCCATCTATAGATGCACACACGGCGAACAGTCCTCAATGCATAGTGCGTGAGTGGGCAACTTAAAGTCCGCTCTGTTTTCTCCCGAAGTTGTGAGTCGTCATTTCCCTTGTCTTGTAGAGAGCTGGCCGCTCACCCAGGCTCCTAGGCATGCCTCTTGCTCGGCCTGTGTTGGGGTCAGGGAGTGGGTGGGCTTCCACCATTGTGCAGGGCCTTTCATACCCCAACTGCAGCTCTGGGGGTGTTCAGCCCCCATCTCTGAGTAAGGGGTTTATTTTCATGGGCCATTGAAAGGGGAATGGTATGGTCACATGTGGCACTTGAGAAGGGGTCGGCCAGTCTCAGGCACGGAGGGATGCCTGGACATCCTCTCCGGGACACTCCACGGACTTAGCAGGCGGCTGTCACCTGCGATGACTGGGTAAATAGCTAACGTAACAACTCTTCACAAAGACTGCCTCAGCCTCTAGGTGGCCCCCCGAGGCCCCCAGCACCCCCCACCAAGGGTTCTAATGTCCTACCCTTTCCCTGGTGCGTCACACTGTGCCCAGCCCAGGCGACCCTCCTCGTCTCTCCTCCCTGGGTGGGAAGAAAAAACTTCTGTGCTCTCCTTCACCCTCTGACTCTGAAAAGCCTATCTGGGGAAAAATAATTTAAAACCCCTGCACTTTGCTTTGTGCTCTTTTTTGCACTCCTCCAACCCATTTCTCCTGGAAGATACATTGTATCTCTGCCTCCCCACTCCCAGAACAGTCCATAGGAGGAAGAGAGAAAAAGGAACAGCACAAATAGTACTATTTCAAGCTCTCATCTTGCTACATGTGCCATTTCAATCTTGCTCCTGCAATTGCATCCACCAGGAATGTCCCTTTCCTCCCAGGTCACATATGTCACTTTCTCCAGCCCCTTCTCACAGCTCTCTGCTCCATGCTCCAGCACCTGAACACTGTATGTTCTTTGATTCTGGTATCTCCATGTTGCTGATGGAGTTCACCCACTCCCCTCAACATTCCGAGCTGTCCTGGATTGGGTCCCCCAGAAGCAGACCCTGTGACAAGGATTTGCATGCATGCAGTTTATTTGGGAGGTGATCCTAGGAAACACCAGCAGGGAAGTGGGGAAGTTAGGCAGGGCAGGAGGGCAGCCCATGGAGGTCACATTATCAAGCAAGTGACCACTGTGGGCCACTGAGCTTAATTGCACTGGGGACCTCTGGATGCCGGTGAGGAGTATGCATCTCAGGGTTACCCCCCTGAGGAGTGAAGCTTTTATGCACTGACTCCATCAGTCGGTGGAGGAGGATCTGGCACTTTTGCCTGCTGTGTGTGGGCAGAGCAGCTTCTGGAAGCCAAAGCCAGCCTCCAGCAAAAAGATGCCGATGCTGGCAGGTGGAAGTCAGGTTGCCCATGCTCTGCAGGGGAGGCCCACGCAGATAGGGACGAGGCGCCTGCTGTGAGCTGCTTTCAGGACCAGAGTTGCTGCTTATTTATTTATGTGTATGTTCTGACCGCCCCACTTAGGACCTGACATAAAAGCACAGAGAAGTTTGATATAGTCCCATTTGCTTATTTTTTCTTTTGCTGCTTGTGCTTTCGGGCTCATGTTCATAAAGCCTGTGCCCAGACCTAACTGCTGAAGTGTTTCACCTACATTTTCCTTTAGTAATTTTACAGTTTCGGGTCTTATACCTAGGTCTTTAATCCATTTTGAGTTGATTTTAGTGTATGGTGAGAGGTGCATATCTAGTTCCATTCTTCTGCACGTGGATATCCAGTTTTCCCAGCACCTCTTGATGAAGAGGCAATCTTTTCCCTGATGTAGATTTTTGTTGCCTTTGTCTAATATCAGATGGCTGTAAGCCTGAGGGGTGATTTCTAGGTTCTATTCTACTCCACTGGTCTGAATGTCTATTTTTATACCAGTAGCAAAAGAAAAAATAAACAAATGGGACTATATCAAACTAAAAAGTTTCTGCACAGCAAAAGAAACAATCAACAGAGTGAAAAGACAACCTACAGAGTGGGAGAAAATTTTTGCTAACTATGCATCCGACAAGGGACTCATATTCAGAATATACATAGAACTCAAGCACTATGAAGTAAAAAAGTAAATGACCCAATTAAAAAATGGGCAAAGGAGCTGAATAGACATTTTTCAAAGGAGAACATACAAATGGCCAACAGGTACACGAAAAAATGCTCAACATAACTAGTCATCGGGGAAATGCAAATTAAAACCACATTGAGATACCACCTCACTCCAGTTAGACTGGCTATAATCAAAAAGACAGTGAATAACAAATGCTGGCGAGAGTGTGGAGACAAACACTACTGCTCTGTTGGTGGGACTGTAAATTAGTACAACCGCTTTGGAAAACAATATGGAGTTTTCTCAAACAACTACAAATAGATCTTCCATATGATCCAGCAATCCCTCTTCTGGGTATACATCCAGAGGAACAGAAATCATCATTTCGAACAGATACATGCACACCCATGTTTATTGCAGCTCTGTTTACAATAGCCAAGATACGGAACCAACCTAAATGTCCACTGGTGGATGATTGGATAAGGAAACTGTAGTGTATATACACTATGGAATACTACTCTGCCACAAAAAAGAATGAAATTCTCCCATTTGCAACAACATGGATGAACTTGGAGAAACTTATGTTGAGTGAAACAAGCAAGGCACCCAGAGATAAATACCACATGTGCTCACTCATATGTGGGAGCTTAGAGAGAAAGAAGGCAGAAAAGACAGACCACAGTAGTGCCGTGATCCAACAGAGGGAGGGAACATTCCTAGGGCTACAAATTGGAGTGAAGGGGAGAGGGGGAGGGGGAGGGAGGTTGGGGGATAATTGGGAGGGGACAAAGGGTACAAAAGTAATTTCTGGTAATGGGTATGCCCCCAGCATGAATCTGGCCCTCACATCATGGGCAGGAGGGGGGACAATTAGCTTTGTATCTCATGAATATTCTTAATAAATAAATAATAATAAAAAAAGTTTCAGGTTAAAAAAAAAGCACAGAGAAGGAATGCAGTAGATTGCCTACAGGCTCTTCTGATTTAAGGATCTCCTGAGAGCTGATAACTGAGACTGCAGATTGGAGGTCCTTTCACCTAGATCCAGCCATGGCTGAATCCCATTTACTCCTCAAACTACTCAATTAGGGTAGTCAGTAAATTCCTTTTTTGCTAAAGCTAGTTGGAGTTGGGTTTCTATTCCTTACAACCCAGAGAGTCCTGATTAACCTTCCACTTACTCTTTGCAGAAACAAAATTTATCCTTGTTACAGCAAATCTCTGCTTTCTGTCCTGGTTCTGGCCCTGATGTACTGATCAATGTGGAACCTTGAAAAATTTGCCTACCTTTTCTTGGCTTCAAATCCCTCCCCAGAATTCTGGTGACTTCTGTAATTACTCTCTTCCCATTCCTTACCTATCTTGACCACCTTCCCTGCCCCATCCCTCTCCCCGACCAAAGAAGGAAAATGTGGATATAGCAGTTTCTTATAACTAAATGCCCTACTGCCTTCTGGAAAAGTTCGGCCCTCATTTTGAATCTAATATGGTTTTGTAGCACATATTCCCCTAAATCATTCATCTATGAAACTTGTCTGTGAAGTTGATGGTTAATTTTATGTGTCAACTTGACTTGGCCACTGGATGCCCAATTATCTGGTTCAACATTATTTCTGATGTATCTATGAGGGCATTTATGGAAAAGATTAGCATTTGATTTGGTAGACTGAATAAAGCAAAGGGCCCACCCCAGTGTGGGTAGGCATCATTCATTCTTTGGAGGTTCTGAGTAGAAAAGCGGTGGAGAAAGATCAAATTTGCACCTGACTGCTTTAAGCTGGGACATTGATCTCCAGCACTTGCAGTTCTCAGGCCTTGAGTATCAGACTGGAGTCTAAATCACTGGCTCCCTACCCCCTCAGGCCTTCCAACTACACCACCAGCTTTCCTGGGTCTCCAGCTTGTAGATGACAGATCATGGGACTTCTCAGCTTCTATTGGGAAAATACAAGAAAATGGTCAGGGCCCCTCAGATATTCAGAATCTTGCTGAGCATTTGATGTAAATATCCTCAGGTGTTCCTTGTTACTACTTAATGTAAGCTGTGTATGGGCACCCAGGTGTCCAGGGTTGTGGACTTAAGTATAAAAGACCAACAGCTCTGATCCACAGTGCTGCTCAGAACTCCCAGAGAAGCCACTAGGAAAGTTGCTCCTAGATCTGAATAAAACACATGGCTCCCAGGAGCTTTTTTTTTTTTCCTGTTACCTAGCTCACAGACCTGTGTGTAGAGGGTTTGTGACCCAATCTGTGCAACAGACTTGAGGGGTCTGTAAGCCCTAGCTTTACAATTGGCGTAGTTGTCAGGATTTTTGAGCAGGTACAGGAGCCAAAAGCCCCTTGGAGAGGGAGGAAATGTGGCTACTCCTGAAGATGTTGTGCCCTCTGGCCACTTTCCTGTTGACTGGGATCTGGTTGCTGCTTGCTATACTTATACTACAAGTCAGCATAGACCAGGCACTCCATGAAGCAGTGTGGCCTCAGAGAGCCCCTTGGGAGGGGGAGGAAATGTGGCTATCCTTGAGTATGGTACCTAGTGGCCACTTTTCTGCTAAGCAGAGCCTGGCTACTTCTCACTATGCTACAAACTGATCAAGATTTAAAGAAGAAACAGAGTTGGAAGCACGGATAATTGTCTGGAGGATGACGTGCTGCGACTGGGCACCCCTGCCTCTCACAATTGGAAGAACGACAAAGCCCAGCACGGTTACGATGTTTCACTACATTGATAACGTGTTGTTAACCTCTGATTCTCTTACAGATTTAACCCATGCAACTCTAACACTGCTAAGCCATTTGGAACGATGTGGGTCAGCCGTGAACACAGCCAAAGTACAAGGACCTGGGCTGTCAGTCAAATTCTTAGGAGTAGTCTGGTCGGGTAAGACGAGGGTCATCCCAGAAGCTATTGTAGACAAGATACAGGCATACCCTCGACCCACAACTGTAGCTCAGCTACAGACATATTTGGGACTTCTGGGGTATTGGAGAGCTTTTGTACCCCATATGGCTCACATGGCACACCCACTGTATGCATTAACAAAGAAAAGAGCCCCTGGGATTGGACTGAGGAAGTAGAACAGGCTTACCGGGCTACAAAAAGGGAAATACAGCAAGTAAAGGCTTTACAAGTGGCTGACCCCACTAAGCCTTTTGAATTAGACGTAAATATCACCCAAGAGGGGTTAGGATGGGGTTTGTGGCAGAGACGAGACCGATTCCGAACACCTGCAGGATTCTGGTCTCATCTTTGGAAGGGTGCTGAAGTACACTATTCTCTAGTAGCAAAACAGCTAGCAGCTGTGTA
>NW_007726693.1:503668-531123 GCF_000696425.1 Galeopterus variegatus | reverse complement strand
GAAGCTATCACAGGAACTGCCAAAGTCCTAGTAAGGACAACATATCCCATACTAGGTTGGCTGCGCACATGGGCAACCAGCCCTAAAACAGGTGTAGCTCAGACTCCCACTCTGTCTACATGGGGAGCATATGTAGAACAAAGAAGAACTGTGTCAACGAGTCCTCTGTCCAAAGAGTTGCAAGCTGTGCTAGGCCCAGTAGAGGTTGTCGAGGAAACTTTGACACAACCTCTACCCACAGAGGTGGAGGCTACACCTTTCCATGAGGGACAGGGACCTATGGGACCCTCATCATCATGGACAGCTGTTGCTGTCTAGCCCTTAACAGATACTATGTGGTATGAAAATGGCACAGGGCAAAGCAGTCAATGGGCAGAATTGAGAGCTGTTTGGATGGTGATAAAAAATGAGCCTGGGCCATTAACCATCTCTACTGACAGCTGGGCTGTATACAAAGGTTTAACCCTTTGGATTTGTACTTGGAAATATCAACAGTAGATAGTAGGCCACCGACCCCTGTGGGGACAAGCCATGTGGCAAGAGTTATGGGAATTGGGGCATGAGAAAGAAGTAACCCTTTTTCATGTCACAGGACATTTCCCCCTAGCCAGTCCAGGAAATGATGAAGCTGATGCCTTGGCTAAGGTAAGATGGCTGGAGAGAGCCCCAGCTACTGATGTAGCCCAATGGTTACATCGATGAATGCAGCAAGCTGGCAGCAAAACCATGTGGATGGCGGTTCAAAGATGGGCCTTGCCTATAAAATGGGAAGATGTAGTGAATGCCTGTCATGCTTGTCCAGTATGTGCTGGGAGAGTCCACACCCCCAGCGGGTACCCCATATAGACAGGCAAATAACTTGAGGAAGGGTGCCCCTGACTCGATGGCAAGTGGACTTTGTCAGACCACTGCCAATGTCAGAATTTCAGATACATCTTCACTGCTGTTGATACAGCTACTGGTCTTCTGTTTGTATGGCCTTGTAAGGCCCCAGACCAGGTAAACACTGTGAAGGCATTGAATAGCCTTACGGCCATGTATGGCCGGCCTGTAGTCACAGAGAGTGACAATGGAACCCACTTTACTGGACATGAGGCTCAGAAGTGGGCTTCCCAGTTGTCTATTTGGTGGAAGTTACACGTGCCATATCATCCCCAGGCAGCAGGGATGGTTGAGCGATACAATGGTCTTTTTAAAAGGGGGCTAAGGCTCTCTGCCCAAACCCCATCCCTGAAGGGGTGGACACGGTGGTTATGGCCAACAGTCAGGATTCTAAATGAGAGACCCCGCAAGGGCGGGCCCTCTCCAGTGGAAGCTCTGTTGCACAGGGCTGCAGCACCTGTACAGCTGCAAGTCACTACTAGAGATGAGCTTTTGAAGCCAGGATATGGCAAGAATGGAAATATTCTCTTACCAGCCCCAACCTGTTTACAACAGGGACAGACAGTACAGTACGAATGGCCTTGGCGAATAGAAGCCCCCATATATGCTGGGTAGGCCTAAGAGGGCCTTGGGGGAAAGGATTAGAAGACAATTTGCAAATTTCACCTTGGGTGACAAGTACCTGGCCTCCTCGAGTAAAGGTAACATGGCCTGGAACAGATAAGCCCTCTATTCCAAAGGGCACATTTGTATTATCATTATGGCCAATTATGAGTTCCCTATACCGTTACATGTAGAACCTACAGTTCCAACAGTACTAGCAGATAATGTCTGGTCTCATAAACCAGGTAAGATTCCTATTCCTGCAACCATCCTTTCCCAGGATGGCAAACAGCATGTATCTCACCAGAGGGGCGAGAGCTCCCCCTATTGGTAACAATAACCCTTCTGTCTGTTCGCCCATTGTGTTCTGGCTGCAGGCTCCAGAATCAACTGGATACAGACATATGTTCATGTGACCAAGGTTTTGGCTTATTGAATAGACACTGAACTTCACACCAGTGATGATTACTAACCGGACATGTGCGGCTAATAGTTGAAAGAACAAAACTATAGGACAAGCCTTAGGGCATATCAGCCAGGCAATAAGTTATAGAAATGTAAGGGTCATTTGTCCTCACTAAGGGAACATCATGAAAGATTCTGAATGTGTAGACTGTATGGCAAAGGACCTTGAAGGGGTGGATTGTTGGAGGAAAAAACAGAAAAATGGTCAGGGCCCCTCAGATGTTCAGAATCTTGCTGAGCATTTGCTGTAAATATACTCAGGTGTTCCTTCTTACTACTTAATGTAAGCTGTGCATGGGCACCCAGGTGTCCAGGGTTATGACTTAAGTATAAAAGACACAACAGCTCCTGATCCACGGGACTTCTCAGAACTCTCAGAGGAGCTGCTAGGACGGTTGCTCCTAGATCTGAATAAAACCTATGGCTCCCAGGACCTTTGTTTTCTTATTACCTAGCTCACAGACCTGTGTGTAGAGGGTCTGTGACCCAGTCTGTGCAACAGACTTGAGGGGTCTGGAAGCCCTAGCTTTACACCCAGCCTGGCGTGTGAGGGGTCTGTTGACCCAGTCTGTATACTGGGTTTGAAAGGTCTGAACCCTAGCCCTGACAATACAAATGGAAACTTAGTATAACTAAAATAATGAAACATTTTGGCTTTAGTTATGATTTGCCTTACTTGACAACTGGCATAGTTGTGTAGCTTGACAATTGGCTATGTCGGCAGGATTCTGACATTAGCCTTAGCTTTGCAGCCTCCATAACCATGTAAGCCAATGCCTTAATAAATCACTTTATACACACATCTCCTAATTAGCTCAGTTACTCTGAACCCAAATACAAAAATGGACTGGCAGCTGCTTAACCAATATCCATTTTCTCTACCCCATATCCATTTCCCCTTCTTTAGTAACAACACAATATTGTTCGCAATGACAAGGTGCTTGCTTAAAATCCTTCATTTCCCAGACTTCCTCACAGATGAGGGTAGTCATATGTCACAGTTCTGAACAGTGAGGTCTAAGCACAGCCTCTGCGTGGGACTTCCAGGAGCGTTCCTCAAAGAGGCGCTACTCATTTTTTCCTTCATCCTTTGTTTTTCCTTCCTGGAAGGTGAATGTGATGGCTCTAGTAATCGTGTTGTGACCAAGAGGACCACATGAGTGGACATCTAGAAAGGAGGCCGAATTGCTGAAGACGTTGTGGAACTGCTGTACTAGGGTCTCCACCTCCCAATTTTTTATTATTGTAGAAAAAAATAAAGCTCCATTTTGTTTAAATCTTTTGTTACTTTATACACACTTCTATGTAAGTTGTTTAAAAATAAAGTTCTCTAAGCCATTCGAAACAGAGCATCTTGCTAATACCTTCTTTTACTGCAGCGGAGCTCAATTTTGGCTCCACATTAGAATCAGCTGGTGTGCTTTAAAAATGTCAATGCCTGGGTCCCCCGCAGAGCCTCTCATGTAACTGGTCTGGGGCATTGCCTGGGCATTGGGATTTTTAAAAGCTCTCAGGGTGCTTCTAATGTGCAGCAGAGGTTGAGAACACCCTGCTGTTCTCTTTTCCAAGGCAGTGTAATTGGTTGATTGATTCCCTCAGTCACTCTCTTATTAAACACTAATGAGAACCAGTGGATCAGGCTGACAGCCCAGTGGTTCTAAACCTGAGCAGGCATCAGAATCACCTGGAGGGCTTGTTAAAACACGGGTTGGCAGCCCCACCCCCAGAGTTTCTGATTTAATAGGTCTGGGATGGGGCAGATAATTTGCATTTCTAACAAGCTCCCAGGTGATGCTGGTGCTGTTGGTTGGGGACCACAGCTGCAGCCCATGAGGTGTGTTTTCTTTCGTACCCAGCCTCTTCCTTCCGCTGCTTCTCTCCTGCTCTCCCTGCTCCAGCCCTCAACCCCAAGAGCTCTTTGGTTTGTTTTACTGTTTGCCTGCTATGGAAAGCAGAACAAAAAGCTGTTCCCTTTTCACGGAATTTTAGGCGGTGGCATCCTAGAATCTTATGCCAGGACTCTTCCCTTCTCTTTCATCTGAACAACCTCCACGTGTCTTTCAAGTCTCCACTGAGATGTCACCTCCTCCAGGAAGTCTTCCTTTGAGCCCCCAAGTCAATGCCTCGGAGCTCCTGGCATTTTCATCTCCTTGCACTTGAGAGCAATTGCCTACTTTGCTCTCTAGTTTCCTAAAGACAGAAATACATCTCTATATGCCCAGGGCCTAGCATGAGTGGGTACTCAGTATTTTCCTGTGCAAAGGACAGAGGGTGGTTTTAGAGAGGCTGGGCCTCTGCTCAAGGGAAGGATGAGCCAGGGCTGGTACAGCTGAAGCCAGTGGAGGTAGAGGCCCCGGCGTGTGCCTTCTTCACCAGGTCCCTGGGACCTAAAGACTTTCCTTCCAAGCTCAAACCTACCTGCTGTTTCCCCCTCCCTAAAAGGCCCCTCCCCCCACAAGCTTAGGTCGTGTCCCTCCTTATATTCCCCAATTTGAACCCAAACTCTGCTCTGGCCTCTCTTCCTAACCCTCCAACATACTTTACTTTGTCGAACATTTGGTTTCCCTTGACTTGGCAAAATTTATCTTGCTAACACCCCCAGGCTCCTGTCACTTCTACCTCTCCTTCTGAAGTTGCCAAATAGCTCCTTAGAGCAGTGGTTGTCAACTGGGGGCGACACTGCTGCCAGTTGTTTGGGATGTTTGTTAACGTCTAGAGACACTTTGAGTCATCACAACTGGGAAGGGGCTGCTGGCATCTAGCGGGTAGAGGCCCGGGAGGCTGCTCAACCTCCTACAATGCACAGGACGGCCCTTCACCGAAGTGTCATCACGCTGAGGGTGAGTAACCCTGGGCTCGAGGGCACCTTCCCTTTCTGGCCTCACCGAACGCGTAGGGGCAGTGCCATGTTAATGTCAGTCTAACTCATCACAGTCCCTGGCCTGGCCTAAGGTTTCTCCAGGGCCCCAAAGCCTGAGAATTCCTAAGATAATATAACAACAATAATAATAATCAATGGCCAACCGAAGTGGGGCCTGGGGTGTGCTAGGCGGGGCGCTCGGGGCCAAGCAGGAGCCACAGACCCGGCGTCCCCCTCCCGCCTGAGAAGGAGTGGGCCGGCAGCTGCCCTGGCAGACAGGCCTCTCAGGCCGATCCTCCTTGTGGAGAGGAAAATCTTTTCAAAGCTGAGGAAACGGCAGAGTCCAAGTTTCCTCCCTGCAAGCTACTCTTAGAGAAAGGACTGTGACTTCCAAAGTCCCCTCAGAGCAAAAGGTCCATCAGGAAGCCAGAGACTCTGAGACCATGGGAGGCCTCACCTCAAGTACTCAGATGAGTGGGGGAGCTCGGCCGGTGTGTTAGTCCGTTTTCTGTCGCATATAACCGAATACCTGAAACTGGGTAACTTACTTAAAAAGTGAAAGTTATTTCCTACAGTTTTGGAAGGTGGGAAGTCCAAGCCTGAGGGGGTGCATCTGGTGAGGGCCGCCTTCTTAGTGGGGGTCTCTGCAGAGTCCTGAGGTGATGCAGCTTGTCACAGGGCAAGCTCACTTATAAAGCCACCAGTGCCACTCCTGTGATAACCCACGAAACCATTAATCCACAGAAGGGTTAGTCCTTTCCTGAGGGCAGAGCCCTCATGATCCAATCATCTCTCAAAGGCCCCACCTGTCAAATACCGTAGTGAGGTTTCTCACCCTCTTAATATGGTTACAATGCGGGTGAAGTTTCCATACGAGTTTGCGGGGGGCGGGGGGTATTCAAACTATAGCAGTGCAGATGAATCCCGGAGCACAGATGCCTGACAAGTGTAAACCAGGCCTTGCATTCTTTAAGACATGCTTTTTATGTCACTGTGCTGGGACCTGGAAGCCAGCAGGAGGCTCAGCTCAGCACTTCTCACTGTCTAGAAAGGAGCAGCCCCTGGGGGCCCTGCTCACTGTAGTGAAGCGTGGTGGTTTATTACAAGGCTTCAGAATGTGGCAAAAGAGAGGAAACTTTCAGAGATGCAAGGAGAGCATCCCAGGGCAACCAGCTCCCTGCAGGAGGGCCCGCCACAGACTAGAAAGCCTGTCATATATTTAGACAAATGGACTTCAATTGCTTAAAATCAGAGCTCCTCATCAGTCTTGTGGATTGGATGATGGCTCTGGACTCTCATCCCAGAAAAGTACACCTATGCATAAAATGTCATTGTTGGCTTCAGGGGATTGAATCACCTCAGTTCCACTCATGGACTAGGATATACTCCCTAGGACAAAAGAAATGGCAGCATCTCAGGCTAGCATCTGGCATGAGACATACACAGGGCAGATGGTCAGATGATTAAAAGACAAGGTGTTTGGCAGGAAATGAAGCCAGTGGACAACAGAGACAGGCAGCCACCTAATTGTACAGGGTGGATATTAGCTAACATGAAATATTGGTTAGCAGTAATACGGTCCAATGAATAGGGAGGGACATAGCCTTGGAAACATGCACAAGATTCTGGACTTTACCAACCATTCATTTATCCAACAACTGTTTATTGCCAACCCCCCATGTGATTGGCACCATTCTTTGAGCTGGGGATTCAGCAAGGTCCCTGTCCTCATGTGCCTGACTTTCTAGAGTAGACACAGAAAATAGAAACATCAATAAGTGATGTCAGGAGATGAAGAGCGCTGCAGTGACGGGGAGAGCTTCTCTGAAAAGACAACACAAGCAGAAACAAGGACAAAATGAAGGAATGTGGCATGTGTGTATCTGGGGAAAACAGTCCTGAGAAAGTGGAGAGCAAGTGCAAAGGTCCTGCGGCAGGGTGTGCTTGGCATGTTTGAGGGACAAAGGGCTGGGGTGGCAAGGAATGAGCGAGAGGAAGAGCAAGAGATGAGTGTGTCTGAGAAGCATGTAGAGGCTGCTTGGATTTTATTCCCAGTGGGATGGGAGCCATTGGAGGATTTTGAGCAGGAGAGTGACATGATTTAATTTAGGTTTTAAAAATGAATCCAATGGGAATATAAATAGGCATAGTCAACACTCTTCTGACAGTTACAATCAGTTATAAGTCCCTCGCCTTATCAGATAAGTTATCTATTATTTTTTTGGTCTTGATCAGGGGTCAGCAAAGTTTTTCTATAAAGGTCCAGAGAGTAAATATTTTAGGCTTTGTGGGCCATGTGGTCTCTGTCGTAACCACTCACCTCTGCCCCTCGGGTGTGAAAGCAGCCCCAGACAATGAGAACGTGAGGGATCCTGGCTGGGTTACAGTGGCCAATCATCCAGGTTTGCCTGGGTCTAAGAGGTTTTCCAGAATCTAAAACTTTCAGTGTTCAACTGAAACACTGAATAGCCTGGGCTAACAGGGACAGTGGGTAACTCCCAATTAAATTTTATTTATATTCCAATTGCAGCTGGCTGCAAAGAAGTCATTATCTCCCACTTAATTGGATGTGCCAGCTACCATATCTTTAGTCCCTCTTAGCACTGATAGCCTGCACCTGAGATTTTTCTCAAATCTCATGAGACTTCATATAAATTTCATATATCAAAATATTCTTAAAGCTTCCTATAAATTCACATATAAGTGTAAGTGTATATAATTCATATAAATTTTACATTCATAAAATGATTTTAAGTTTTTAAAAATGTGATAACCATACTTAGTTCATACAAAAACAGGTGGCAGTCTGAATTTGGCACACAGGCTGTAGGTTGCCAACCCCCAGTCTTGATGACCCCGTCAGTAAAATGCATGACTGGCTAAATAGCAGTGGTGACCACGCCTGCCCTCCTCGTGTGTTCCTCCTCCGTGCTGATGCCAGGACATGTGGCAGCCCCTGCCTCCTCCCCATCGCCTCCTTGCTTGTCATGTTCCTGCCACACTAGCCTGCTTTGAGTTCTTTGGCTAATCCAAACTCCATCCACTCGGAGACTTTACACAGGCTGTTCTCTTGGTCTGAGAATCCTTCCCCTACCTTTTTACCTGGAGAATGAGCACCTCCTGCTCAGAGTAAAGGGGACATATTATTTCCTGCATTTGACTCTCTCATACACATACCCCTTTGTTTTTTCCTGCCCCAAAGGTTGCCCAGCAGCCTATGTCGTGGCCCGCGGTGAAAGCTCTGCCCCAACGGGAACACACAGTGTAACTGATGCAATCAGTTTTCTGGTTCAGGAATCCAAACTGGAGATACAGGGAAGGAGTAAGTTACTTGGTAGCACATGAAGAAACTGAAAAGGCCCCGAAAAGAGTCCGGCAAGCAGGGGCCATGAAGTAGGAGGGGCCACGAGACCTGGGAATTAGCAGAAGACACGAGTGAGCAGTAGTATGGGACAGCAGAAATGCAGTAAGGATGCAGGCAGTTACGGTAACAGGAAGAACAGAAAAAGGGAGCAAACGAATCCCCATGGTAGAGGTCTGCTTGGTTTCCACAGCCTTGGGGTGACCAGATGCCCCAGTCTCTGGGGCACTCATGAAGCCTGACTCCATCTTCTTTCCATGAGGCTCTGCCTTATGACTTCCATGTGATTCCCGTTTTCCTGCCATATGGCCCCTTCCAAAAAACTTAGGCCAGCTCAGTGCCTTGTGCATAGTAGCTGCTTAAGAAAAATTGCTATGAGAATGAATTACTTGAGTTAATCTAAGAAAAAACTTGCTTCTTGCAAACAAAATTTCCTAACACAGCATCTACATTTTGGGGTGGTGATTTGAAGCTACTACGTCCTTTGGGACACATGTAGCTATGCTTTCTGTGTTTCACGCAACCCAACACATCACTGATTAACTGCCGAGCAAAGGATTCTATCTGGGATGTACTGAGCTCAGGCAGAGACACAGGAGAAACCAGAAAAATCCCAGGCACATCTTTCAGTGCTCAGTGAGAGGGACTATGATGAATACAGCGGCTGGCACATCCAGATAAGTGGGAGATAATCTGACTTCTTTGTATCTAGCTGCAACTGGAAGCAATGCAGAAAAGCAGGACAGAATGTGCTACAGGGAAGACAGGCAGCGCTAAGAAAAGGGTAGGACTTTAATTAGCTCTTGACTGGGCTAAATGTGCCAGAAAAATGAAAAGGGACTTGTTCTCTAGGTACAACAAGATTAGTTCTTGTCTGGTGTATGTAATGGATCAACAGACACTCAACAGAGCAATCTCTTCCACTCCTTTCTTTTCTCCTCCAAGCCTTTGAAAACGTACTTTAGCAAAATTAAAGCTGGATTCTGTTGTCAGGGGAAGCCCTTCAAACTATTTGGAATACTTCAGTAACAAACCTGAAATCCTTTTGAACCACTGCTGTTGTGATGTTCAGGGGCATAGCCTACAACTAGAGGCGGTAGGTATCTCAAGTAACGTGTGACTCCAGGCTCAAAGAGCTGGTGGATAGGAGAATGCTCACATCAGTCCAAGTTGATCATCTCACTGAGAGCTGGCTTTTCCCTGGTTTGGAGAAAAAAAAAAATAAGGGAAAAAAGCCCCAGTTGAACAAGACCTTAAAAGTATTGTACCCATCTCCTTTGAGAAGTAAAAATTCTTCACATACATGCACACACACACACACCTACCTCCTGTCACTTGCCAAATAGTACAATGTACTTTTATTTTAAAGGTGATCATTTTTTTGTGGGTGTTTGGCTGCATTTTTGAGAGAGGAAAATCCCGACCAAAAAAATTCCAAGTTCATAGCTTAATTGCTCTCTGGACGGAATTGCTGGGGAATGCTTTGGAAACTTGAAGTTTACTCAAGCTCTGCCAAAGTGAAAACTTCTACACTTCACTTGCCAAGGTCACAAAGTTCTCTTTCATACCACAGATGGCATTTCCTACTTTTAGGCCCCCGTGGTACCCCATACCTACTTCAAAATCCTATGGCTCAACACAGCTATCACTCATTCACCCGTCTGTGTCCTCACTAGCCTGGCAGCAACTAGACTCTGGGGAGAGCGTCTTGCCTTTGAATTCTCAGTGACTAGCGTAACGCCTGGCACATAGAAGGAATACATGGTTGAGTGTTGGTTGAATGAATGAATGAGTCAGTGCCAGAGTCTGTTTTACGCATCTTTGCGTCCTATGCAGAATGTTTAAATGTCCTAAGTACAACAAATGTGTGTCACACGAATCTTTTTTCAGAGCACATATGGTGATTTGCCTTCTGAATTAAGCTGCCTGTGACCAAGCCTTTGGAATTTTTGGTAGCCATCTACATGTTTGTGAGCTTGTGTGTGATTTGGAACTTTTCCTTCTCCTGCAGAAAGCATAGAAGAAAACTTGTATATCAGAGAAGAAAGTGGATGACCCCATCCCTCCACCTCCCCACAGGCCCAGAGGCTCCTGCACCCAACGGCTTCCTCAACTGAGCATGTCCCAAAGGGAGACAGAGGGGCCTTGAAGTATTCACCTGGTGGCCTTGGAGTAGGCTCTTGTGATGGGGGACAGGCAGCAATGGAAGAAACAGCATTCACCCAGCCTGCATTGTGAAGCACAGCCGGCTCACATTCTTCCCGGCTCCTTTGAGAAATTAAAATTCTGCACACACGTAACTGAAACAGCACCAACCTGTCCTCTAGCCCCTCAGCAGATCCTGTGCTGTTCATTGTGCTGGCAAGCAGCAAAGCAAAAGCAGCAAGATCTTCCTGTTACAGCACTGCCACCCGAACAAAGAAGTGTCCTTCATCTGTAACCTGTTGGCAATTGAAGCACCAAAATAAACAAGAAGAAATATTTTCCCAGTAGTAACAAAAAAGATCATAACATCAAAGACTCAGTGTTACTTCATTTGGAAAGAAATGAAGAACATAATTAAAGTTTCTTGGCACGCTGGCATCTAGGACACTGAGGCATAAACGTCTTTGTTTAGGCATCTATCCAAGTCCTAGATTGAAAGCAGCTCAGGGAAAGTGCCCAACCTCATTCTTTTTTGCATCCCCAGAGCCCAGGACAACACCTGGCACAAAAACCTCACAACCCGTGTCTGTTCAGTGGATGGCTGAGGTTGGGGTGGGGAGAGGGTGTAAACACGGACCTGTCCAGTAAATTCTAGACTAACTGGGCTTCCATTTCCTCATCAGAACAAAAAGTAAACTGGTTTCCAGTCCTAGCATTCTATTGTCTTCAGATTCAAGGAAGTACTGTATACAAGTGGAAAACACAAGTTGCAGAAGAGTTCAGAAAAATGTATAGACGAGCCACTGACGAATGGTGACTGCTGTGTAATTTCACAAAACTGCCTCTGGGGCTGGATGAGCATTAGACAGGCCCTAAGTGGCAACTGTCTTGTTAAGGTACACATCGTACTAAGATGAGAGGATTCATAGGGACTCACCGGTATGATCCACAAAGCAAACCAAGCTGCCAGTGGCCTGTGTCCTGGGGAAGGAAACATGTCAGCGTGGCTGCCTTGTTCTTGGCAGCCTCCCTAGCTCGAGTGTGATTTTAACTGCACATCCGAGTGGACCTGTTCATCTTCATCAGACTGCATTTGGAGTCAGTAAGTGTCCCCAGGAATGCGTTATTGGAGAGGACTGGAGGTGATCATCGCGGGGGGTGGAGGGGACGTGAAAGCTGGTCTGGGGAAGGATGCTGTCATCAGAGATTTGGAGCTGCAGGACTGCATTAGAGGAGGTTTTAAAATGGCCACATGAAGGTTTGCCTTCTGTGCATGTTCCTTAGAGGTCTGCAGAAAGAACGGGTCTCCAATCTCGAATGCAGAACTAACCCAGGCAGCGATCACAATAAGCTGTGAAGTGAGCCCACCTAGTAGAAAAGACATCCCCTTCACTTTGCTCTCTCTTTGATTCCATCTGAACATATCTCAGGCAAGTGGGAGTGAAGAGTGTGTAAGGCCCAGTCCTCCCACTCTCCCCGAGTCTGGGAGCAGTTTGCAGCCTGAAGACTTGGGATCATTTGGTGCCGCATTAGTTGCTGGGTCACTAAGATGGCTACTTCATGTCTGGAAAGTTTGGCCACCCCTTCCTGACCCCAAAACTGCCACTTAGATGTCCCTTCGCTTGCCTTTCATTTTGTAATTACAGGGTTTTGCCATATTTGGCTTTCTCTGCATTATGAACACTCACAGGAGAGAGTGGGGTATGACTCATCCCTCTCATATTCACAGGTTTTCCCTCAGAATCCATTGACAAAGCAGATGGGGAGCCAGGGATATTGATCGAGTACTGGTATGATTAACCCAGCCTCTGCATGGACTCAGCCGTGAAGGACGAAGTTCTGTTGAATAACCAGGCCAATGAAGGCTACAACTAAAGGACAGAAATTCAGAGTTGAGACCCATGTTGAGTATGGTTGCATGAACACGTGATTCCAGAACCATTCAAAGTGTCAGTTCACCATCTGAGGAAGGGGCCCGAACCTGTCGTCTTTGCCCTGTGTCGTATGGCTCAAATAAAACAGTGCATGGGAGTGACTTGTTATGACAAGAGCCCTCTAGCATGCCCCTTCAATTAATGCCATCTCCAGAAAAACACACAAAAAAGGAATGTCAGTGTACTTTAGGGGCATCTGGTTCTCCTCTTGACAGTAAACGACAGCAAGAGGGAAGAAATGGGAGGTAGAAGGAGACACAGGGCTGGCAGCATGGACTCCCTTTCCTTCTCTGGATAGAAGCTCATGACCTTGATGCCTTTGCTGTGTACCACAGATGTGTGGTCTGGCACTTACGCAGTGCCGTCCAGCAAGGGACTTGGAATTATTGTGCAAAGTTTTACTAATTTGGCTCCCTAATAAATATAATTGAAACAGTTAGAATTGTCCCCAAACAGAATGTGAGCCAGTCAATGGCCATCTCTGGAAATGTCAGACACATTTAATTTAAAAGTATCCCCAGTGCCTAGGACAGTGCCAGGCACATGGTAGCCACGCTATACATATTTATGTAAGTGAATGGCTGAATGACTGAATGAACCCTTTCTGATGATTGATCCAACCCGTCAATTTAATTAAACATATACTAGTTCATTGAGCCATGTCGTGGGAGAGAAGCTTTAGCCCAGCACAAACAGAACCTACTCCTTACTTTAAACACCTCTTAGAGACAATGTGTTCCAAACCAGACACCCAGCTTGGCCAACTGTCCCCGAAACTGCATGGGTTTAAAATGTTCACATTTTCTATGGCAGCTTACACATATTCACATATAATTTTCCGATGGTGATTTATTGAAACATATGGGAAAATGACCTAGCATACAAATTCAGTAATCAGTCTGGTAATTGATTAAAATTAGTAGAAATCAAACATGTTCTAGAATTTCTGAAAGGTCATTTAAGCTGTATATAACTAGAAAGTTGGCTTTTTGTGATGAAAAAGGGGGGACCCACATACCTTAATTTTGTACCTATAAGCCTACAGTTTGCATAACCTGGATTTAACCCAGTTTTAGTTTTCTATATCTAACACTTCCCTAGATATTCATTCATTTCAACTCAGTGAGCATGGGTTGAACGATTACCAGGTGCCTAGCCTTGTGCTGGGTGTTCTGAGGGGGTCTATGATCTTTTTAATGACTCAGACTCAGCATAACAAGAACATTCATTATCAGCTATATAACAGCAGGTGAGAGGCGGGTTCAGACAGGCATTTGGTTGTGAGCAGAAGGACACCAGACTTTATTCAGTAATTACACAAGATTGGGAGCACTGATAGAAGACAAACCTTCTTGCCCAACCCAAACAGATGCCCAGACACTTATTGGGAGGAAGGATTGCCTAGCAGTAGCTATTTAGTGTGATAATGGCGTTTGATAGTTTGGACACAAACACCATTGTCACACTCCACAGCTCTGCTAAGGAAAATCGGTAGTCGCAAAGGTGTTAACGTCACCTCCACATTCCACGATTGCCACTGGCCGTCATCACGGAACCTGGCCAGCTTCATATGTGACCTGAGCAGAGAAAAGAGGGATCCCAGGAAGTGAGCATCGTGAGCAGTAAAGACCCACGGGAGGAAGGATTCTGCGTTCTGGAACAGCAGAGTAACAAGGGGATCCACCGCCTGCGTTCAAACCACCACCCGCCAAGGGCCTCTCACCGACAGAACAAAGACTTCCTTTGGAAATGAACGGGAAATCTGTTTGTATCCATTTTCTAAAAGGCCTGAGAGAGAAAGAATCCCTAGAGGAAACAGACTTTAGCAAACAAATACTTAGCGGAAGGCCAAATTATAAACAGGAATAATCCAACTGGATTAGTGGATCCTCCTGACTTTCACCTCACCATATTTCCTAATCCATCATCAGTAGATGTGACAAATTCTGCAGTCTAAGAGAATTAAAGTCGTTTCATAGGAGGACACAGCATTCAGATGTTCGTGACCTAATCTCAGTGGCATCTATGGGACGCAGACGCATCCGACGTTGCTCACATCTTAGATCCTGTTCTCCACGGTCGATTTTCACTACAGCAGGGGTGGGAGATGAGGGGAGGTCAGAAAGGGAGGACGCTGGAGAGAGAGGAGACGGGTCAATTTTTAGTTAATAATACTCATTTTCTGGCAAAAAGGGAGCTCTGTGAATAAATCCCTTTGGAATTTACTGGATTTTCCTGTTACAAATGGTTTTTAACTGATATGTGAACTCCTGCCCACAGTGGAACATGAGAGGACTTAAAGCATTTTACCTAATCCTTTATTTTCCTTAAATTCCGTAAAAAGACAAGGTCAGGAACTGATTATTTTTTCCCCTGGGTAACCAAGTTGTTAACATTTGATTAGAGCCTTGTTTTAGCCAAAACACGGTCCCATCTTTAACAACTGAAAATGAACCCTCCTGCATTGGTCAGTAAGAGCTCCTATTCACACGCAGACCATGAAATCACCCTCTTCAGGCTGGACCTGCAGTTATTAGCACAGCACGAACGTCACTCTGCTTCTATGGGACTGGAGCATTGAACCTGCCTCTTTTTTTTTCTTCTTTTTTACTTTGTTGATTTGCTTCTCTTGCACTGGATGACCTGACTCCCTTTGGTTCCTGTCTGTGACAGGATGCCGTCATTGGAGAGGCAGCAGGCAAGTGCCACTTGGCCTCAAGTCAGATATGCTCTGTTCAGGGGGAACGCTTCACTTGGCCAATGTTGGGTGACTCAAAGAGAATGCATGCCAGCTCTAGAATCTAGCTGGCCCCAGGTGCTCCCACAAACCCTTAGTGCCCTGGGTTGAGCCCAGTGGTGGACACACTCCTGGGATGGACTGTCTTCTTGTTCTCGCCTTTCCCTACTGCTCCTGCTTCCAAGCCAGCCAGGCTCATCCTGCTTTGTCTTTGCCTGAGGCATCTAGAACAGACATCCCTGCCTCCTAGTCACTCCAGGGACATTGCTGACCATCACAAGACAGGAAATCTCTTAGCTCAGTTGGGAAGAATCAATGAGAGGTGAATGATTCACTAATTAAAGGGTCCTGGGAGGACACGCTCCGTATGGAGCAAGGGCGTGGGCCCATTTCACTTCTCCAGGCCCTGTAGCAGTATCTGAGCACCCTCCACTTTTCCATGAGGGCTCTGTTTACTTTTGGTTTTAAATAATCTGCAAAAGACAGAAAAGGGAATGAAAAGCATAGAGGGAAGAATAGAAAGGAGGAAGTTAATGCATTACAGGTAAATCTTACCAAACTCCTCCTCCCAAATAAACCTCTATGTCTATGGCCCTGAAATTTATCTCAAGGAAAAAGTCAAATTTGTGGAAAGGTTTACCTATAAGGTCGTTCATGGTGGCATTGTTTTTAATAGTAAAATTTAGAAATGACCTAAATGTCCGACTATAGGAGAAGAGTAACATTTATGACAGATTGTATTTAAATTGATGCTGTAGAAAAATAGTAGTTGACATGGAAAGAAACGTAAGATATGCCTGAATGAAAATGTAGCTTACAAAACAATATACTCAGTCTGAGTCCCTTTCTGTGAAAAATATACATATGCCTGGTGCAAAAACACCAAATGTTAACCATGATTATCTTTGAGTAGAGGAATTATGATTTTATTTTTTTCTCCTTTTGTGTCTATGCATTAATTTTTGTGATTTATGTAGTACTTTTGTCATGAGAGAAATAATTAGAACTTTAAAATTTGTAGCAGATTTTTTTTCCTGGATTTTCTAATAAAAATCCCCTCTGGCACAATAATCTTCTGAGATTGAAAGGCTGGAATTTATCCTACTCATACACAGCTTGTCACAAGCATGAAAAGTTAGTGCTGTTATGAGAGATAAGCCTCAGGCTAATTTCTTAGCAAATTATTAGTAAAATACTATATTATGCAGTACAACAGTTTTATGGTATTATTATATCAATCAATAAATGCATTTATTGAGTACCAATTATTTTCTGTCTTGTGAACAATTTTTAAACATTGCTAAAACAGCCATCACCTTTTATTACTTTCTTGCTTGCTTCTGCAAAAGTGGTTAAACTCTGTCAACTTACAAAGCAGTTTAAACAAGCAGAATGTTTTTATTTTTCAAATGTCATCCAATAATATATCACTTAATAAAAAATAAGAAGTGGTTAATGCCAGGATCTACTCTTGGATATATTTTAAATTCACAGTCATTTCTCATTCTGCATGTTTAGTCTTATGTTCTAATATTTTCAAACTTAGCTATACTTAAATAGTACCCAGTTAATAACAAATAGAACGTTTATAAGCTGGCTAGGAAATAATAACACCTGTTATTTCCTATAAAAAAATATTGCTTAAGGCAAAGATGTCAGATATTAATCGGGGTGATGTGTCCAAGTGCCAGTACAGTTTTCTACAGCTTAAAAAAAAAGCCTTGAGGGACTCTGGCTAGCTTTTCCAGGCCTCTGATCCCGTCTACACAAATCCCACCATCTCTCTCTGTGCCTTACTTCCTGAGACTTCCAGAAGAAAGGTTGAGTGCTCAGCATTCCTAAATTGCTATCTATTAAAACCAAACTTCTGTGCAGTGTCTAGTCTGCCTGCCTCACCTGCACAACTGTGACCGAAGCTCTAGGCCTTTCTAGCTGCCGCAGTCAGTTCAGATCCAGTTTTTCCATTGAATCCGTGAGTGTGAAAAATAAGCTACACTTGGTTTGCTCCTCTTTTAAAGCCATGGGTTTCTTTTCATAAGTGGGAAAGTTCATTAAGAAGGAAGTCTTTACAAAGCCTAACCCTCTAGCAAATCCATCACCCTGTAAGCATACTGTATGCCCTATAGCTCCCAGTGAGACATCTTAGATTAGCAAGTACCAGAAATACCACAACACTCCCTATTCTTTCTCAGGCCAGATCTTATCTTTGCTGTAATATTTTGTTCCTAGGAGCTAAGAACATTCTAGGGCTGACTCCATGGGGCTGAGAAAAGAGTGCTTTGGGGACTGTGAAGTGTCACCTTGCTGTAAACCTAATCCATCAGTACCAAAAAAAGATTTCTTAAAAAGCAAAAGATAAACGGAGAAGCTTTTTATTCCAAATCTACATGTACTGTCATTTAACATAGATGTGTTAAACACATCAATTTGACTCTCTTAGGCTGTTATAGTCTAAATGAAGACAAAGGAAGTCGGTATCATGCTTCTGAGACTTGTCATTTTGAAAGTACATGAAAATGTTAAAATAGAATGTTCCTGTCAATGGGAGCAAAGCAACATTTCTTTTCTCACTGAGTTCAACCTAGAAGGGAAAATCTGGAAAGCTCCTTATCCATGCATCTATTATCTGTGTTTATCACTGAACAGAGGTGAAGAGGGATCACTGGGCAAATTCTCAGCCAAGTCGAGGCCTCAATGGACTCTTTAAAGAGAATTGCCAAAGCCTGAGGACTCTCAGGAACCAGTTTCATATCTGTGCAGGGGTCCAGCTGTTTCTAGTGCTGTTGAGGGAACAATATGATTAGGACCAAGGCATGCAAAAGAAATAATTCTAATGCTGGCATTTGAGAAGTATAAGAACAAAACAGAGTGACTTTTGCAGGTGTGTTTGCACTGAAGCATGCGAAGGGGAGAGATTCCTGGTTGTAGTTATCATAACGAAGGAATCTTGTTCGAAGGCCTCGGTGTTCTTGTTAAATCAGACCATCATAAAATAGGAAATGGCTTAATGTACAGCCGCTCCAAGGGCAGAAATAAATGTCCACACAAAGCCTCGGGGCCCTCAACTCCTCCCTAGCCTCATACTTTCCCTCCACAGGGGTGAGAAGAAACTTCAAGAAAGTCTCCAGTTTTCCTTAGGTTTTTGGAAGAAACAGAATGATCATGGCAGACAAATTCAAATATGGCACGTTCAACACTTCATGTTGCTCAGGTGCTGCGTGGGGTCTTTCTCAGCAGCTGAGCCAGCAGCTTACCCTCATGTCCCAGTCAACGGCCACCCAGAGAATGGCCTCTTCACGGGGCAGTTGGAAGGCACCCGGGGAGAGGGCACTTACCTGCACTCAGCCCTTGTCTCCGCTCAGCCCGGGGCCCCTCTCTGCCGGCAGGATGGGGCCTTCCATTCTCCCTATTTCTGCTGGTTGGGCAGGGGCGGCCGCAGGCGACAGCCCCGAGCTTCTGTGGCTGTTAGGCCTTTCCCCTCTCCCTTTATGGGATCCAGGGTTTAAAAGTAAACAATTCTTTCTCTTTCTGATAAGTCACATTAAATTATCGATTCTGGGGGGAGGGAGGGCACGACCTTAGTCCACTAAGTCAGCATCACCTTTGGTCAGACACACTGAGCAGGCCTGGAAAAGCCAGCACCACCCCGGCTGTGTGGGGGCACTGCGGCCTGCGGACGTGGAAACCCAAGGGGTAAAACAGGCAGACGCGCTGGTGAGCACGTGCTTTCCCCTCAGAAACCGGGGTTTAAACTTGTTTAACTCTTTCCTCAGAGGAAGACTGCGGTTAATTACATTGTTACCCTCCTCAGGTTTCTAGAACCAGAAAAGTCACCTGGTCATAGGAACCTATTAAGTGAAGGGCTGGCTGGTTACTCAGTTGGTTAGAGTGCAGCCTTATAACACCAAGGTCGTGGGTTCGGATCCCCGTATGGGCCAGCCGCCAATAAATAAATAAATATATCTTTGGCTCATCCTGCTTAGAGCGCTTGACCAATGTTTGGAAGCCAATCTCATGCTGCTCTTGAACTGGTCACTTCTGACGTAGTGACCATCTATTCGTCTGTTCACACCAACGATTATTTGAGCTCCTGCTTCTCTGCTGAGCTGTGGCAATGAACAGGGAGCAGGACGAGCAGAGCCTGCAGGCTGGTGGTAAAGACACACAAGCAGCAGCCCACCCAACCAGGGCACGCACCCCTGGTCCCACACGTACGCTGTTGCTGGCTGGTACTTTCAACGCTGATGAACATTTCACTCTTACTCAGGCCATTTTGTCATTTTGCTGTCTTAAGCTTTAAAAGGAAATTGTTTCTCTCTGTCGCAATAAATCCAATCTAAAATGAGGTCTGGTTATTCCAGTGAAAGCTGACGGTGGTCCGAGGAGACGGGCAGCCTTGGCCGGCGGTGTTTTCATCCTGCTGCACACCTCCCGTCGTCATAGTTTTCCTCAGGTGAAATGAAAAGGAAGATAGTGTGGCTTTTTCTTGTTCTTGTTGAAGAACTGATCTCAAGAAATGAGCCCGCAGGGTTGCCACTGCTGTTTGGTTCTGCTCCTGCTCCCCAGGACCCTGGGGGAGACCAAGTTCCTTTCCTGGTTGCTTCAGACAACCTGAGGTAATCCTGCCCCCTCACCCCTAGAAAAGACCAGGGTCTTCCCAAGAGGGCCGGCGGATTGGCTGACACATCCACAGAGTAAAAGCCCAAACATTCATCCTGAAGTGGGGAGAACACCCTGAGCACCCTCTGGAAACCTCCGAGGCCCTGTGCTCTCCAGCTCCATTCAATGGCCACAGCATCAATGTGATTTTTTTAGAGGTCACATTACTGGAGCTGCAGTCTCCGCACTGCCTGTGATAATTTGCTTTGTACTTTTCAAGTTGCTTCTCCTGGTTACAGCAATTATATTTCTTTTCAGAATTACTGTCGGTTTTTCTCCTTTAAAGTGAAACATTCCTTGGGGTTCCCCATGTACACATTCTTTGAAAGGGCAGGACAAATTTCTCCTACTCCCAGGCCTCAGCCCACATACATCTGGGTCATTTTGATCAGCTTCTCTTGGTCTATGAAAGTTGATGCCATTTTGCCAAGACAGGTTTCCCTTCATTTAGAAAACCATGACGAAAACAAATGGTCAACTTTCGGATGATTTTCTTTAAATTCCCAGACGTGGTACTTGCAAGGATTCTGAATTTCAGAGATAGGATGAATCTTTTCCAAACTTTTCCCAGCAAAACTTTTTTTTCTTGAGAAATAAAGGGATGCATTCTTTTAAGAGAAGATAGATTTGAATCCTGCAAGGTTGAAGTTCAGTTTGGAATGTCTAAGCCCCTAATGTTTGTACTCAGATAAAGGCTGCAAAATTGGGCTTCACCAACAGTGAAAAATAAAATCAGGTAACTTTCCCAAGCAGCTGGAAGCAGGCTCCCCCCACCTCCCAACCCACCCACCGTAGATGATTAGCTCCATTGTTTTCTCATCTTCCTACTATGAGCTGCAGGCTTTTCAAAATGGGGCGAGGGGAGTGATCAGTTCCAATGAAGAATGCCAAGCTTTTGTCATGAGGGTTGCTAAAGTTCGGGAAATGGGAATCCTGGATCTCATTCATGATTCTCTTTTGCTCGAATTTCTGTTTTTTTTTATTTTGTTTTGTTTTTTGGACAAGACAACTCATTTCTGAGACTTTAGTTTCCTCTCTGTGTAGGAAAGCTGAGAATACTTGCTTGCATTTGCTCTGAAACTTTAGGTGAAACAGGAGATGCATTAGTCTTTAATAATGAATAGAGAAAAACAAAGATGGGTAAAGCTCAAAGGTCATGAGCTGTATCAACTGCTTGATTGGTTTATTTCACTGGTAAAGGAACAGACCAAAGGAGTCTGATTTACCATGTGCTGGGAAAGGGCCAAGTACAGTGGGACTGGAAGGATGCTGAATTGTCACAGCCTCAGATTTATTGTTAAGAGAATCAAAATCACTTTCAAATCAATGTCACAATCCAGGACCTGAGTGGAACATAGAATGTTGACAGCAAGTCTCAATTTCATCACTTTGGTCACACAGGGGTCACCTTCACTACAGGTCCTCTTTCTTATCAGTGGAAACAGGCCCAGGACCCTGGTGGTGCACGGCAGTGGGGGTAGGGGCCTCGTCGTGGGGGGATGGGGGGGCAGGTCATCACATGACTGAGTGGTATCCACTCTCAGGAGGCGGTTGGAAATGAATTGCAGACATTATGGTGTTTCTCCCCTAAACGCTTTGGTGTACATATCCCCAAAGAACAAGAATATTCTGCTTAACCTGAGTACCATTATTATAGTTAAATTAATAGGAATTCCCTAATAGCATCTAATACTTAGTTTCTTTTCAAGTTTCCCCACTATCCCCTAAATCTCTTTTATAGTTGTCTTTTTTAAACTAGGATCTAGTCAAGATTCATGCATGTATTTGTTTTTCTTTCCTCATTTTCTAAATGACAAAATTAATCTAGGTGCTTTCTAGTACTCTGTCAACTATTATGTTTCTGCCATAGTTTTTCCAGACCTTGGCCACTCCTCTTGTATTCCTACTGAAAGAAGGCCCAGAGGGCAGGCCCTTTGACCTTTGGCCCAGCCCCCCTCTTTCCATGGCCTCCCCCTTCTGAGGATGGGCAAACACTCTGAGTGAGTTTTCCATAAACACCAAACAAGAATCTCCAATGAGTCCTTATTCATTCACAAATTCAAGAAATATTTGTTGAGGGCCACCGTGTCTCCAGCAGGATTCTAGACACTGGGTATATCGCAGCAAAACAGAGGAGCCAACACAACCAGACTAAAATGTGTTCCCTTGCAGAGCTCACATCCAGAATGAGGAGATAAACAATAAATGAAATAAAGAAAAACAGAAGGGGGTAGTGAGTTTGGGGGAAAGAGTCCAAATAGCATGAGTAGGCAGGGCCCCGCTGAGTCAGGGTTTGAGCAGAGAGCAGAGGGAGGTTAAAAAGTAAACCACGAGGCCACCAGGCAAGAGCATATGCTGGCGCATGGACCCACGTGCTTGGAGGAGTCCGCAGGACCTTGAGTTAATACACTGACCTGACTTGGCTCATTTTAGAGGTTGAAGGTCAGCTTCTTTAGAATTACTTCATTCCTTGAGCACATGATTATTTGAATAAAAGTGTTGCAGTTTGCCTTAGCCCTTTCATCCCATGAAAGGCAATGTCAACGAGGTAGGACAGTGACACCCTGCAAAGAAACAGTAGACTCAGGCTCAAAAGACAGAGATGTGCAACCCAGCTTAGCTTCACTTGGAAAGAGCCCTTTATGTCCTTGAGCCTCCATTTTTGTACATAAAAAGCTGGGAATGATATTATCCGACTCCCTTCAGTATTGCTGTGTAAAACAGCAATGGGCTGATTTATGTGAAAGGTTTTATAAATTGCAAAATTCCAAATATTATCACTTAAATCATGGGGAGAAGTCCCATGATGGTGGAGATATATTGAATTTTTCAAGGCTGATACTGCTGCAGTTTCCTTTAATTGTCACCAAGGAAGCTCACCCCTATCCCCCTCTTCCCTTCCTGACACACACAGAGTAGAAGCTATTTCACAGGCCATCAGAAGCATCCAACCACTCTTAGGGATGGCTCGGCTGAAGGTGTTACACACTGAAGGTCAAAGACAACTGAGGAAGTTATGTTCTCCAAAAGTTTTAGGAAAAGCAGTTCATATACATTCTTGTGTTTTAGGAGCAGGATTTTAATTAGATCTGGATGTCTGAATTTATGGGATGTCTTCTTCAATCCAGGTTGTGTAAAGGGCATTGAAAAGTAATCAATAACCCAGGCAAGAATTCGAAACCAGGAAAAAAATCAATTGAACTAACTTCAAGATCACTGGCTATTTTGGCTGAATTTGTGAGTGGGGGAAAATCTCAGCTAGGACTGTGAAAAGGAAGATCAACTGTTGGCATTTTATTAAAGTTATGATGTCTCAAGGCTGAAGGGCTATAGACACTAGCTGAGTCTTTAAGACAACACGTAGCAATTGCCTAGCACTCTAAAACTGGTGAAAATTTATATAACTTGGGGCCAGGAATGCAGTCTTAATCAGTACACAAAGCCTAAAATCAAGAATTTCTGAACATTAGATGACTAAAAATAAAGTCAAAAGACAAAAACCAAATAAACAAACATAAAACAGGGAAAACTATTAGCAACACAGAACACAATAACATTTCCCAAGTTTCCTTGAGCATTCATATAAATCAAATGAATGTCTCGAGGTTAAAATCAGGAGGGGATATGAACATTAGTTTACAAAAAAATAAACACATGAAAACACGGTTAACTTCACCACAATTATGGAAATGTAGGTGAGACAGCAATTCTCACTGAGCGCGCAAGTGAGATTGTAAAACCTTGTCGGTATCCAGTTTTGGCCACTCTGCCACTCTCAAACAATGTTGCCGGAAGTTCTTTTTAAAGAACAATTTGACAATATCAATCCAAATTGGAAATGTACATCTCTTCCGACCCAATAATTCCATTACTGGGAATTTACTCTGTTACATTCACAGAAGTACACTAAGACATGCACATAAGAATATTTACCACAGCATTGTTCATAAGAGCAAAAAACTGAGACAGACTAAATATCTGAATGGTAGACTGGCTAAGTAAATATAGCCGTATAATGTAATACTGTGCACACATCCAAACAGAAAAAGAAAAGATGAGGAATTGTGGTAAAGATGATTAATCCCATGCCTTCCAACTCCAGAATATATCAGAATACATTTGGTATAAATGAAAGGACATGAATGCATACTTATGTGCATGTATTTATTGCATATGTATTTAATTATTCGTAGTAGCAAGCTTTTTCTCTCTTTCCTTGAAGGATACAAAGGACGTAATTGATGATAGTTCCTTTGGGGAGTGGGCTAGTGGTCAGGAGGTGAGGCAGGTGGCTTTTGCATTTATGGCTTGACCTTGCTGTTCTTCAGTTGTTTGCCAGCATGATCAGAAGCAGAGCTCCACAGCCTCTGATCCTAGCAACAGATGCAGGCAGACTTTGGCTTTGATCCCAAAGCTGAGGACAAGTGCAGCAAGACATGAAAGGACTAAAATTTCTGCACAAAGGCCGGCTGGCTTGATGTTAAAGGTCACGGTGAAGCTGTGAGCACCGACAGAAGTGATCTCCACTTGGAGGCAGAGGGCTTTGACACGCCGCAGTGCAGGGGCCAGACAGGGCAGGAGTCAGGGGAGTTTGAACTTGATCGTGGAAGGGAGTTGACCAGCTGAGAGTGCTACAGTGTGTTGTCTGGGGTGTTAGGTGGATATAACAAGGGGGCCTGACCTAGTAGTGGGGCGTCAAGTGATGGAGGACCATCACTTCATGGAGGAAGTGATGTTGGGCCTGAGCTCTGGATGAGGGACAGGAATTGTCTAGGTGAAGGGATGGGGCTGGAGAGATATGGGGAAGAGGGAACAGCATGTATGGCAGAGGGAACAGCATGCGTGAAGGCCTGAAACAGTCTGAAGGTGAGCCCCTGTGTCTGGAGCAGATGCAAAGTGGAGAAGGCTCACGATGAGACCATGAGGTAGGCAGGGTGCCATCCTATGGGACTGTGGGGACAAAGGTGGAGTTTCATCTTTATCCCAGGAGCAACAGAAGCTATTGAAGGGAATTAATTGAATTTGGAAATGGCCGCTTAGTCAACAGTGAGGAGAGGAGAGGGGGATGGAGAAGGATGAGAGTGGAAGTTAAGAGACTTTGGTGAGGTCCATGTGAGGGATGATGAGGTGGGGACAGTGGAGCTGGTGGTCAGGTCGGATGGAGGTTCATGGCTGCCTCTTGTGATCTCGCCTTCGAAAAGACCACAGCAGCTGGCTCAACCCCCATGCCTTGCAATGTGGGTTCATTCGTCAGAATGGGGGCCGAAAGTGAAAAGAAATTTTAAAAATTCATGGGTCTGAACGTCGGTCGTGGGAGCCCCATACTCTACGACATCGGTCTCCAGCCCACGTTCCCACTGTGCTCTTGGGCTTCCTTCACTCCCAGGAATTGGGGTACACAGAGATGTTGATTAATTCCATGCATTAGCATTAAACTTCAGCATTGACAAGCCACTAGAATAAAAACTACTGTGGTCTGGGGGAATGAATTCACTTTCCAGATACTGATTACATTTTTACTTCTTTTCAGCATCATTCTTACTTTTCATTAATCTCCAGGGACAGGCCCATCACTAGCAAAAACTGGATTAGGAGAACCTGAGGTCCTGGGCCCTTTTAAGGTTTTCTCCTGCCTTAAGAACCTCATCTCAGGAAAGCTACCACATGGGAGAGGGGTGCCTTAGAGAGGCTGCAAAGCCTGAAAGTCCAGGTATGCATCAAGTCTTTGAATATATGTGGGTACGTTGGGATTGAAGAAATATAAATGTATTTCAATGTTCTACTGAATTCCAACTTTTAGTTATCATGCATTTTATTAATCAATAGATCTTAAAAATATAAACTGGTAGTGTGTGTGTGTGTGGGAGGAGTTGCAGATATTTTCTGAAAAGGTGTCATACTTAAGAATCACTAGCCTAGAGCAAAGGATCTGATATAGTAGGCCACTGTGTAATTCATTCAATAAATAGTTATTACAGGCCTACTATGGTCAAGGTACCATTCCAAGCCCTGGTGATGCTCATGAATGAAACATAGTCCCTGATCTAGTGAGATACAAGTAAAGAGGCACATGTGATATGTACTCTGTATATGGGAGCACATAGCAAGGTACTTAAGGATCCAAGAAGGCTTCCTGGAGGAAGTGGTGTCTGAGCCAAGACAAGAAAGTAGGTAGGAGCTAGCTAGAGAAAGGAGAAGGAAGCTGTGCTCTGGTAGGAGGAAGCAGAATGCCAGAGGCCTGCAATGAGAGAGCATGACATGGGGGACGGGGCAGCTGATGATGCTGGCGTGTAGGCGCCAGGGAGCAGGCACTCAGTCCTGGGAGCGGGGAGAAGCACAGGAGACCACGATGACGTTTGTGCTTTAGGAGGCTCGTTCTGACTGCCACGAGCAGTGGTTAACAGAGGGAGCCGCAGGTGAGGGGTGACGGAGCGGAAGGGCAGTGCATGCATCTCAGGGCTCGTGTCAAAGGCGAGCCCAGGGATTCTGGATCAGGCTGCTGGGTGGGTGCTGGACTCTACCAAAGTCTGGAACACTGGAGAAAAGCTGGTTTTAGGAAGAAGGTGAAAAGTTTGATTGAAGATATGTTGTGTTTTAAAACTTAGGGACTTTATGCTACCCCTTCCTCAGGGTGTGCATTTTGAAAGAGGAACCTCTGGAGAGGTAAATATGAACACAGATGACTGAATTTCTCCTGATGGAATTTCAGGAAACATTTTGGTAGGATGAAGAAAGCCATTAAAATAGCTTGACTGGAAGACAAATTATAACTTGCTAAAATAATGTCATGCTATTCAAAGTATATGTGTTAATACTCAATATCATCAATAAGTTAACCACTTAGTGCCTGATAAATTGATCTGTAAGCTGCATCTGTGTGGAGGACTTAGTTTTTATATTTTAAAAAATGAATGTTCAATAATTGTATTCTAAATGTCAAAACAATGTTTGAGTCTGGAAAGATGCTACTGTTTGCCGGCTGTCAGCCAATTGTTGGAATTCAGGCCTAACATGCACAGTAAGAAAAGCCCACAATAATATTATCAACAATAATAACATTACAAACAGTAATAAAATTATCAACAATAATAGTATCACCAACACTTGGTAATAATAGCAAGGACAAATTGGGGACTTGAGACCTGTTAAATTGTTAAGTTCAGAGAATACACTTCCTGTGAGTGAATTATCAGGGCAGAGATTCTCATTTCATACAACATTTTTTGGAGGGCCAGCTATTTTCAGACACTGTGCTAGGCATTAGCAAAGATCTGGAGGAGAAAATAAACAGGTTTTAGGAGACAGTGAACAAAACTTGCATCGCTGTCTGCTGGTAGGTTCACCTGACGACCAGCTCAACCTGCTTCCTGTCCACTCCCATCACAATGGTAATAGTGTTGATTGCATATCTATTATGTGTCCGGCATTGTGCTTGGTGCTGAATGTCTGTTACCCCATTAAGTCCTCATAATACTATGCAACAGGCTTAATTAATATTCCTATTTTGCTGGTGAGGCAATAGAACCTTCGAGAAAAACTGAGTAACTTGCTCAAGGTCACACAGCCCAAGCTTGAGCCAAATACTCTGACTCCAAACCTGTTCTCTTAGCAACTGCACTGAGCTGCTCACTCCATGCTACTCCACAGCCTTTCATAGTTGATGTTAGGACTCGCATACCCTAGAGGAAATGTCCTTAAGCAGTGGTCCCCATCTGGGGCCCAGCCACTCTTTGTATACATAGGCTAGTGTGCCCTTTATCTCCCCAGTCCCTTCTTTTTTTTTTTTTTTTTTTTTTTTTTTTTTTTTCC
>NW_007726693.1:468216-502668 GCF_000696425.1 Galeopterus variegatus | reverse complement strand
TGTCTTTTTTGTCTTTTTCCGTGTCCGGCAACGGGATCGCAACCCTCGGTGCCGCTCCCGCGCCTCGCTCAGCCAGTGAGCGGGAACCGGTCTGCATGTGGGATCCGAACCCTCGGGCAGGAGCGCCGCCGCGCTTCCCAAGCGGCGCACTATCCAGTGCGCCACCGGGCCGACCCCTCCCCAGTCCCTTCTGAGGGAATCATCTTGGCCACAAGCTTCAGGAAGGAAAGGAACCTTCCAAATGGCCTCCTCCACCCCCAGGTGATTGGCTAATGTTTGTGTGGAGAGGGGTTTATGAGAACACCTAATCCGGACAACGATGACCACCGAACCAACCAATCAGGTCCTCTCTCTCCAAGGGTTTGAACGTTAAGACATGCCAGGAGTTGGGCAGTTGGTGGGGGAACAGCCCACAGGCAGAGAGTGACTGTCATTATGTGGAGGAGGAGACAATGCTTCACAAGTTAACTCCATGACTGCAGTGTCAATGGGGCAGACAATTACTGCAGTGGCACTGGGTCTCGATGACCTTCCAATTTCCTTATACATTCCAACCCTGGAGACTATTTCTGAGTTTTCTTGAGGCCAGATCACAGGATAGAGAAGCTCCACATTGGGATTTCCAAGACTAAATCCTCTTCCTTCAAGTTCCCAGTCTCAGGTCCTCATAACCCAAAGAGCTTAATTTACATCAAAGCTTCTTACTGTTATGGGGAATTCCCTAGACATCTCTAGGAAGTAGAATGTCCCATAATCATTTTTTGTGTGTGACAAATTTCTTCAGTGTGCTTTGCACAGCATTGTGCAAAACATAGCACAGCATTCAGAGCATCCCTTTGAGGGGCTGCTAGCATATGTGAATTCTTGTTTTGCTTTGGAATGTTCCTAATATTTTCTATTTTTAAGATAATTCATTGTCATTTATGGAAGCTTAGAAAATGAAGAACTGTGTAAAGAAGAAATAAAATCAACCACAATCACATATGCTATTCAGTTACAATCACTGTAGTGGTATTTCCTTCTAGTTGCCTTTTCACTTTCTTGATAGTGTCCTTTGCAGCACATAGTTTTTAATTTTGATGAAGTCCAATTTATCTATTTTTAGATTTTTTTTCTATAGCAACATATATGTACATATATATACACATAAACATATATACATATATATAAATATATATATATATATATATATATATATATATTCATGAATATATGTTGATGTGTATATATATGTACGTATAAGTTGCTATAGAAAAAAAATCTATATCAATTTGTACTTTAATTCCTGATGTCCTTCTCACTGGCCCTTGCCAAGTCATTATATCTTGTTAATGTTTTTCTGTTTGATAGGCAAAAGTGACACCTCATTTTAGCATGCATTTCTTTCATTACTACTCAAATTCTACCTTCAAAAATGTTTATTGGCCAGTTGTATTTCTCCTTTGGATTATCTTTCATGTCTTTGCCCATTTTTCAGCTGAAGTATTAGCATTTTTTCCTAATTGATTTCTAAAAGCTCTTTTTGTATTAAGGAGATGCTATATTTATATTAATGGTACAGTAAAGATATGTAAGTTGTTGCAAATAATTTCCAGACTCATTGTCTTTTAATTTTAAGAGGAGGTTAAATTTGGGTGTGTGTAATTACATCTATGAATTGTTTACTTTGTAATTTATTCCATTGCTATATACTTTTTAAAAAATCTCTCTTCACCATAAGATTTTTTAAATCCATGGTTTCCTTTAACTTTCTTAGAGTTTCATTTTTTTGCCTGTTAAAAACAAATTAGGCTTTTCTTCCATTCGTTTGTTTGATTTAGGGTTATCTATGCTTTCTGTTCTTGTGCTAATGACAAGGGTGCCAAGATAATTCAATCAGGAAGAAACTAATCTTTTCAACAAATGGTACTGACACAACCAGATAGCCACATGCGAAAGGACCCGTACAGAAATTAACAAAAAATGGACCATTGGCTCAACTGTAAGAACAAAAACTATAAAACTCAGAAGAAAACACAAGTGTAAATGTTTGTGACCTTGGATTAGCCGATGGTTTTTTAGATATAACACCAAAAGCACAGACAAAGGAAAAAATAGATAAATTGGACTTCATCAAAATTAAAAACTATGTGCTGCAAAGGACACTATCAAGAAAGTGAAAAGGCAACCCACAGATGATAGAAAATACTCACCAATCATGTATCTAATAAAGGCCTGGTATGCAGAATAAAACTTACAACTCAACAGGAAAAAGAAAAATAACACAATTAAAAAATGGGGAAAGGATTTAAATAGACATTTTTCCAAAGAAGATATGCAAATGGCCAATAAGCACATGTAAAGATGCTGAACATCATTAATCCTTAGGCAAATGCAAATAAAGCCGCAATGAGATACAACTTCTACTAGGATGGCAGTAATAAAAACAGACAATAACCAGTGTTGATCCAGGTGTGGAGGAAGAGAACCCTTGTGTACTGCTGGTAGGACTGTTAAGATGGTACAGCCGCTTTGGAAAACCTTTTGGCAATTCTTCGAAAAGTTAAACATACCATGTGAACCAGCAATTTCATTCTCAGGTATATGCTCAAAAGAATTGAAAATATATGTCCACTCCAACTTATTCATAAATGTTCAAAACAGCATTATCATAATAGCCAAATAGGGGAAACAACCTGAAGGCCCATCAACTGATGAATAGATAAACTGTATGTAATATATCCATGCAATGGAATATTATTTGGCCATAAAGAGGAATGTGTATTGATAGATGCTACGTCAATGAACCTTGAAAACATTATGCTCAGTGAAAGAACCCCAACACAAAAGGCCACATATTGAATGATTCCATGTATATAAAATGTTCAGAATAAGCAAATCCTTTGAGAGAGGAAACAATTAGTGGTTGCCAGAGGCTGAAGGGTGGGGAGTGCCTGCTACTTGGGTACAAGGTTTCTTTGTTTTGTTTTGTTTTCCAACTAGGCAAAGAACTTCATCAACCTTTGTTTCAAACTTTATTCTCAGGATTCTTCAGCTTAATTAACTGCAAAGAATGAATGGTGTCTAAGCAAAAACTGAAAAGAGCGGCAGTGTCCAAGAGGCTTGGGCTTAAAGACATAGAGATCTAGATTTTACCACATCCATAAACAAAACAATTTAAAAAGCCGTCATAATATAAAATAGCTGCTCCTGGTAACTTCTTCAAGTTTTATCTTCTTTAGAAGTTCATTTGGGGCCGCCTGGTGGCACACTGCTACAGTGCGCCGCTTGGGAGCGCAGCGCCGCTTGGGAGCGCAGCGGCGCTCCCGCTGAGGGTTCGGATCCCACATACAGACCGGTTCCCGCTCACTGGCTGAGTGAGGTGCGGGCGCAACACCGAGGGTTGCGATCCCGTTGCCGGTCCCGGTCCGGTACGGGCGCGACACTGAGGGTTGTGATCCGCTGCCGGTCACGAAAAAAGACAAAAAGGAAAAAAAAAAAAAAAAAAAGAAGTTCATTCAATTTAGTTTGCCTCATTCTCGGAAGCCTCATCAAAATTCCCCACAAGATCTGGAACTTCCTCCTCCTCCTCTCCAGCAGCAAGGGGTGCTTTCCCATCCACACGTTGTTTGGGCAGAGCTTCAGCCGCCCTCCGTAAACTAGGCAGACTGTCTGCACTGAGCTGGTTTGACATGCTGGGTGGCATTTCTGTCACCTGCTTTGTCTCCGCATGGCCTTTAATGGTCAGAGTGTTCGCTGCCAGAGACGCCTGAACTTTAGAGTTGTTAACATGGATCACTCTTCCTTGGTTTGTAAACATATTTGCTTCTTGAACACCAGAGATACTGTTTACCCCTGACTTCCTTAAGCAGAGCTGAAGTTTACCATCTGCTGTAGCTGTTCCATGAACCGCCTTCTTCTTTCTGTGAGTGGTTCCTTTCCCACCAATGTGCACGTGAGCCTGCAACTTGGCAAGTTTTTCCTGGTTTGTGATAGTTTCTTTCATCTTGTCGGAGCGGAAAAGGGGCTGTGCAGGAGACTAGGGTTGGCGCTGAGGGGGTCTTGGGCAGATCAGCTGAGATCTGGCACACGTGTGCAGGGACACATAGCTTGGGTATGGGGTTTCTTTCGGGGGTGATAAAAATGTTTTGGAATTAGGTATGGTGATGGTTGCACAAATTTGAGCACAGTGAGACCCACTGGATTGTACCCTTTAAAAGGGTAAATTTTACTTGTGACATATCTCAGTAAACACAAACAAAATCAATACATCTAAAACAGAGAATCCCATGAGTAGTTTCTGTCATCCCCATCGATCTATCCCTTCCCTCAGAACAAACAAAACCAAAACTATTAAAATGTAGTTCTCTGATGTTTCTAAGTGAAAAATAGGGGCCAGTGCAAAATAATGCCTTTATATACAATTGTCCCTTGGTATCCTGGGAGATTGGTTCTAGGCCCTCCCACGGATATCAAAATCTGAGGATACTCAAGTTTTTTGTATAAAAATAGTGTAGTATTTGCATGTAATCTACACACATCCTCCTGTATCCTTTAAATCATCTCTTAATTGCTTATAATACCTAATACAATGTAAATGCTATGTAAATAGTCATTATACTTTATTTTAAATTTATATTTTTTATTGTATTGTTTTATTTCTTTCAGATATTTTTGATCTGAGGTTGGTTGATTCCACGAATGTGGAAGCCATGGTTTGGAGAGCCGGCTGTATATTAGAGCTCATTATCTTGGAAGAAAGGGAGGGAGGGAGGGAGGAAAGTATGTTTGTCACAGGCTGATCTTACAAATAACTGGGCCATCTTTCTAGGGCAACTTGAAAAACCCAAGAAATATTTTTTCCCTTCCTTCTTTCTCCCTCCTTACCCTCAACATGTTTCCTAAACTCATGCCTGAAATTCCACCATTAGAAATTCGTTCCTTGGAAAGGAAGTTTATAGGCATATATGATTCTCTTTCCTATACCCATTCCTGGAATATTTGGGAATCTGTACTAAAAAAGAGTCGCAAACAAACTAAGAAGGACTGCAGCATGACAAATATCAGTTATCCTTATTATCACTGAAGAAGTTGGACCCTCTTCTCAAAAATACAATTCCAGAAAAATAGAAGCTAAAAATATTAAAACAAAACAAAACAAAACTTGAGACCCAGTTGGCTGGTAAGGGTTGGCATGTAGAGATGAACCATCCCTGATGGCTGGTGGAGTAGCACATGGTGTGGGCAGCCAGGCAGGTGGGGTGTCTGGAGGCACAGGGAGCTGTTGGCCCAAAGGCTGGAAAGGAGGGGAAAAAAGGAGAAATGGAGAAAAGACCAGTGTGGCTGACACCAAAGAATCATTTCTCTACCTTCTTAGACTATCGGTAGCCTTTTTAAACTTGAGATCAAACTGAAGAGCCTTCTTCCTAACCAATCTGACTAATGTGTATTTTGTTGTTAATGATTATCACGTTGGGGACCCATCTGCCAAGGCATGTGTTGTTGAGAGAGGCAGGGAATAGTGTCAGCTGGCTTGGGTGTGGCTGAGTTTGATTTGATTGGGAAATGAGAAAAGCCTTCCAGACCTCCCATAAGCCTGCTGGGTTGGTGTCATCGCAAACTTCAGGGTGAAGGGGAACGTCTCAACCGTTCATTATATGATCGATGCCATGAAACTCACACAGCCTCCTGATGAAGCATCCCAGCCTGTCAGTAGTGATTGTCTCTGGATGGTGGTGACTTTGCTCTGTGACCAGTTCCCCCACTGGCTTAGCCTTGGTTTTCTCAGTGATAAAACTACGAGACTGGCTGACATAATGCCCCTTGGAGCTCTCGCATCTGGGGTTTTCTGATTCTGTCACTCTGTGGCAAGTAGACTTAGTTTCCCATCTGGCTTCACAGCTTCCCTTTCTCCCCTCCTGCTCCCGGGACCCCCCACTCTGTGGGTTCACTGGGGGGTTGTACATTTCCAGCCAGGTTGGGCAGGGAGGATTGGTCAGAGATTAAGATGCACTGGGGATCCCACAGTTACTGGCAGTTATTTCTGTCGTTCCCTCCCGGGAAGACAGGCCACAGATCCTCCCCTCAGGAGGGGCCAACGGCTTAATGCAGGCCGGGGGGGAGGGGGCAGTTTTAGCCCCTGACACTCCACACTGCTATCTAAGCCCCAAAGGAGCATAGTGAACTTTGGCTAGAAAATTGCCTAACACCGAACGAGATTAGCAACCAGCCTTGTCCTCAGAAAGCTAAAGAGGAGCCTGTATTTTACTGATCAGAAGACCAAATACAGAGGATCAAAGGCCGTTCCTGGAGTCCCCAATTAATCAGACCTCCTTGGCAGGAGATAGTGAGGGGAAGGGGCAGGCAAAGATGGAGCCCTCCTTTCTCAGACGTCACAATCTTGCTGGAGAAACCAGATCCCTGCCAGTGGAGAGAGAACTAATGACCACCGGCCCCAAATGTGCTGAGCACTAGGCAACCAACAGGCCGCCAGCACAGGAAGATCAGCACACCGGGGCAATTAATTGCCTTTGTGGGTTTGAGATTCAGTCACACGTTTGGATTTTACCTCCCCCCGTGGGGGGTGCAGAGATGTCTTGCCACCAACCCCAATGAGATTGTGGGTTATCAGGCATTTCCACTGGCTCCGCCCTGGCAGGATCGAGAGGTGGGTAGAGCTGGTCTCAGAGTTTCTTATATTCCTTGTGGCAGCTTCTCCAGGGCAACCTCCAGTGCCTTCAAGCTTCTCGCCAGGCACCAACCACAAGCCCTCATAGGACACCGAGCAGGGCCTGGCCACTCTACACTGGGGACCTTTTTGCCTTTTGCTCATTTTCAAAACTTGCTAGCTTTACATAGAGTTGGCAAGAGTACGAGGAACAGTCACGCTCACGTACTGCTGATGGCAGTGTAGGTTTGTCCAAATTGCAAGGCAGCTTGGTAATATCTATTAAAACTACAAATATCCATACCTTTTGACACACGATTCCACTTTTAGGGATTTATCTTAGAAATGTATACAAAATTGCTGTATTGCTTATATGGCAAAAGATCAGGAACACACCGAATATCTATTAGAAAGATATTGGTCAAATAGCATAAGGTACATTCGTAGAGTGAAATATTCTGGAGCCACTAAAAAGACTGTGAAATGTGTCTTTTTAAATAAACTGATGAAACGATCTCAAAGATCTATTATTCTTTTAAACTCTTTCAAAGTTCCATTAATTGAGAAACAGCAGGATACTCGGCAGCATGCATAACATACTTCCATTTCAGTAAAAACAGGGAGGAGAGTAAAGTGTGTTCTCATTTGTCTGCGAGGACGTTTGAGAAATAGCTCCTGGTGGTTGCCATGAGATGGAACAGGGGCAAGTTGGGGTTTGGAAGTGGTCAGGAGATCTCTCACTGTACTTCCTTTTATAATTTCAATTTTGAGCCATGTTAGTATAATATGAACTCAAAAGATTAAATATAAGAAAGCTTGCTGTCTGATCCTTTTCCATTCTGTTTTATTGCTGGGACTATGATAAATTAGCTCATATTAAAGTGCTAGTGGATTAATGAGCCACACTCTCAGCTAAGATATTGGAATTCTATCAGGGGCCTTTGGAGACGAAGGCTTAGCACAGAGGCCTTCCCTCACCGCCACCCCCGAAGAACATCTGCCCCCAGCTTGCACATGGCAGCTGTCCTGGGCCATGCAGCTCTGTCCTCTCCCAGGTTCTTTAGACTTTCAGACATACCCCAGCTCCCTGGGCCAGCTCTAAAGCTATGACAGACGGAGGAAGGGGTGCCATTGTTACTTCATGGATCTGCTCGGCATCTAACTGGGCCTGGAAAGATGAAGTCTGATGCTCCCCCCTGCAACCTCCAAGTCGTTTTCTGGGGTCACAGAGATCAGCCATCATCACTAACATTGCCCAAGTGGACCTGCTTTTCCTTTAGACTTAAAGTAACAGCACACACAAAGCTTGGTGTTCCATACAGGGAAGGTCACACCACCTCTTTGAGACCTAGATTCTTAGAGAAGAATGAATGAAGGGCTGACACTTAGGCCCCTGGAAGGACATTCCCTATGAAGGATGACAGGTAGCCGCAGCTAATAAACACTAGAGAAAGCAGTCCCAGAACCTGATAGAACTTTGGCCCTGGGCACAATGGGTGAAAGTCACGCTTGTGGGAGCCAGGAAGACACTCGATCCGCTGTGTAAGAGTCGGGTCTCTCCGAGAGGCTCCTCCCCCGTCACTTTGCACACCCTTGCTCCGAGTGCTTCTGCTTCCTTGGATCAGGTGATTGTGGGGTGAATGGATACTCGGCCTCACAGGAGTTTATCATTTTTCAATGTTGCTTTTCATCCCAATGTTTAATCCTCACAACTTTGCAAAACACCTCAAAGTATTCCTGTTTTAACGATAAGCGTGACATCAGTAACATCAAATGCCTCCTCGGGGACTGCTCAGCTTGTGTGGGGTGGCCTGGGATTCAAGTCCACGTCCTCTGATCCTAACTTCAGTGCTGGTCCTGTCCCTGCCCCAGCATCACAGACACTAAATTCTAGATGGATTTTACAGACGGGGAAAGCCAGAAGTTAAAATACCATTTCAGTGGTAAAAATAACATAATGAGGATTCTCCAGCATTGCCATTTTTCTGGGTCACATTGGTAAGTGAGCCCCAATATATGAAATACTATGTGGCTCCCACTTGAATGAGAGTAATTAATGTAAAAGGCTTAGCCCAGTGCCTAGCCCATAATAAATAAGAAATTGCAACTACTTTTACTGTTTTTATTTTTGTCCTCGTCACCTTCCATGGGCATAAGTGACCCACACAGAAGACCTGAGTGAGTAGTGTTCCTGACACTGCTGGGCAGTGGTCTCCAAATGGGTCCTAGCTTCCCTGGTGGGTCTTCGGAGGTGCCAGAAGGAAATGTTGCAATCTGTGTCAGTATTTATTCCATCCTTTTTATTTATTTTTATTTTTATTTTTATTTTTGTCCTTTTTCGTGACCGGTAAAGGGGATCGCAACCCTTGGCTTGGTGTCGCCCTCACTGCGCTCAGCCAGTGAGCGCACCGGTCATTCCTATATAGGATCCGAACCCGCGGCGGGAGCATGGCTGTGCTCCCAGCGCCGCACTCTCCCGAGTGCGCCATGGGGCCGGCCCTATTCCATCCTTTTTAGTATCTATATCTTATACTTTGAACACAATATATCCAAATATCTTTATAACTTAGAAGTAAATACATGTACATATATTGGTAGTGATACTCAATTTTTTTGGATAGGTGGGTACACTCAATGTTCAGAGGTCACTGGTAAAGTGGGTAAATAGGTTTCTTATGAGTAACAGCCGGATGGAGAGCTGATGCCAACACACTCAAGCACAAGAGGACAGGGACGTCTAGAGGAGTTGTGGGGGAGGGCTCGGCCCATGAAAAGAGGGGGGCTGCTTTACAACCACTGGTGGATTGACAACCACTTGATGCAGTGCCCCTAAGTACAGCAGGGAGGTCAGTCGCACTGCTACACACAGGTACTGACTGAGTATCTGTGCTTTCAGCACTCTCCAGGATTGCCAAGGGCACAAGAGAAGTAGAAAATGCTTACCATGTGGCTTGGGAGACAAAGTCGAACAGCAGAGACCTCCTCTTTACTGATGTCACCCTGATGCTCTCAGTAATGGATGAACCAGAGTGGATGAGAGGGCTCATGAGGGAAGGGTCCTGGGTGTGGGCAAGGTTTCGAGTGCATTCATTAGTTCAATAAACATTTATTGGGTATCTCCTGTGTTCCAGTCACTCAGCTAAGTGCTGGAGATACAACAGTAAGCCAAATAGATAGGATCCCTGCAACGTCCTGGACTGGAAGGAAGAAAAAGTTGTCACTTTGGGCCGGCCCGGTGGCGCACTGGATAAGTGCGCCGCTTGGGAGTGCGGTGGCGCTCCCGCCGAGGGTTCGGATCCCACATACAGACCGGTTCCCGCTCACTGGCTGAGTGAGGCGCGGGGGCAACGCCGAGGGTTGCGGTCCCGTTGCCGGTCCCTGGTCCGGTGCGGGGGCAACACTGAGGGTTGGACCACTTTTCTGTTGGACCTTTCATTGTAAGCTGCCTCTCATGCTCTTTAGAAGCAGGTCATGCTCAACTAGTAAATTTATTTTTATAAAACTAGCATGTCTTTTTTTTTTTATCCCCCTTTGCTGGCCCTGAGGCCCCCGCTCTCTGGTGTCACTCTGTTGTTGGTGGTGCCCTTTCCTATGTCCATCATTGCTTACCTTCGCTGAATGGATGTCAAAGCTCCTCTAATTTGTCCTCCTGTCTCCCTTCCTAGGTGGTTGTCTCAAGCGGGTACCTGCTCTGGGCCATCCACAGAGGCCTCCAGTGAAAAGTGGGACCCCAGGCCCCTCCCACCAAGCAGCCACTGTTAACTCGTATCTTGTGCCTTTTCAGAAATAGACTAGACACAGAGACACATATATTTTATCCTCCGTCTTCATACCAGGTAGCGCCGTACGTACAGTGTTCTGAACCTTGCCTTTGTATTGTGGAGGTTGTTTGATATCTGTAACTGACAGTTTGTCAGTCTCTTTATTCTCTTTTCTTCGCTGATTCATAGGATGTGACATAGGACTTTCCCCGTTGTTCTGGAATTACAGCCACGGGTCAAAGCTGCAAATGAAAGATGAGAGGTGTTCCTGCATTCTAAAGGGGGGTCTGACCTTGGAATAGTCTCTAGTGCACCCCTCCCCCCCTTGGGTTTCAGTGGGAGAACCTGGGGCTGGAGGAGGTGAGAAATCAGCTGTGGGCGGCGCCACGTGCCTGGGACAAGTGATTTCCTTTCCTCCCCAAGTACCTCCCTCCGTGCAGGCAGATGGCAAGGGAATCCCGGGGAGACATTCATGGAGCCTGCTGGAAGGGAGGCAGCTAGCTGGCCTCCAGCCCACTGCCGGCTGAGCCACAGCACCCAGGGCCCACGTGGGGACACACCACAGAAGTGGGTGGTGAGAGAGCCTCGAGACAGGTTGTGTGACCAAAGACTGGGTGCCCACCGGGTGCCTGTGCCAGGAGGGCAGAGGGACCTGTGGGGTGCAGGTGCTCTGTCTGGGAAGACAAGGACAGACCTGCCATCCCAGTTCCCTGGATCTCAATAGGTACCAAGAGGCCCCACCTGAGCTTTTCCTGAACTCCACAGAAAGGCACAGAAAAGGGGAAGGAAGGGAAAGTACAGGGAGTGCCTAGAGAGGGGGTTGGGGACTTGTACCCCCCAGTCTGAACCAAAAGGGGACAAGGCCCCGTTCTTTGACAGGTCCCCAGTGACAGAGGGCCTGGGGTGAAGCTGGACACCACTCCTGTTAAAGCCGTACCCACCACCTCCTCAGAGGCCACCAGAATCCCATAGAATCTTCCTCGCTGGAGTAGTGACCAGGGACCCCCTGCCTCTGACAAGCCCCCTGCTAATGACGGAACTCAGCCATCTGGCTTTCCTCTTTACCCCAATTTCAGAAGAAGGAGGAGCAATCTCAGAACTGAGCCACACCACCCTCTGCAGCCACTGGCAAGGGGAGGGCTTCGAGTCACAAAGAAAGTTGCAGAATCTGCCCAAGTTGTCATTGAAGGACAGTAAAGGGAGACTGTACACAGGCCAGTAGAAAGCAGCGATTGCGGGTGGCGTGGGAATGCCATGTTTACTCTCTGTGGATTGAGACTTCTCAGCCAACACCTTCCAGGAGCCACAGCACTCCAGCGTAAACATGCACCATCATTTGTTTAATCTGTTGCTCAGATTAATTCAGTCTTTGCTGTTTCAAAAACACGGCTGCCATGTAACTTCCCACGTCTGTCTGAGGCCACGTATCTGGTTTGAGTCAATTTAGGGTTAAATTCTTCAGAGTAGACCTCTAGAATTTTCAGAGTTTGCACACAGCTTCTGCCTCTTGAAGACCATTGTCCTGTCTTAAAACTCAATCTCTTCTGGCAACCAGAAGCCATGTGCCCAATAGCCACACTGCCCTGCCTTGTTGGAGATCTGAGTTCAGCTGTCTCGGCGTGGGCTGGGGGGTGTAACGCCCACATGACCCTCGGGGACGCTCCCTGTGCTCCGTGCAGGGTGTCTGGGGAAGGCAGAGTCGTCCAGACAAGGCTTCTCTTGCAGCTGCCTCTCTCATCCTTTCAGTGGCTTCCTCCTCCCGCCCTGTCCTTTGGGGGCAGAATCCTCCCACTGGTTCCCTTTGAGGTCGGTTCTGGCTGCTCTGCCCCGTGTTGTTTAGTGGCTCCTACCACAGAGGGTGATGGTTAGCCGTGGCCCAGCCCTTGCTCGTGAAATGGACCAGGGTAAGAAACACTGTGGGTTGGATTCACAGATGCAGGGCTTGAATTCACTGATTTGTCCTGGGTGACGCCATCTGAGAAGCCACAACGAACGTGATGCACCTTCAGCATCTACCATCAAAACTCACGAGTCAGTTGTCTTCCAGGGCTTGGACTAGAGCAGCGGGGCACAGGGCTCGGACAGGAGCAGGCTGAGGGTGACCTTCTCACTCGATTGGCAAAATGGTTGAATCCTGTCGCTGCTGCTAATGAATGAATTGACGACTTGATCTGGCTCTCAGGCCTGTTCAGCCCATCTGAGCATCCCCCACACTCTAGTTCATTTCAAAGTCACGCATATCCATCAGCAGAGGCAGACAATTCCTGATAACCTTTCAGAAAACCCGATTTCCAGCCACGTGTGACAAAATGACTATGTAATAGATGCAAATACTGTACTTCAATATTTTTAGTCGTTCTTGTCGGTGCGTGAATCATTGGGAATGACAGATTGTGTTTCAAGTGGTGCAAGGATCTCACCAGAGCATCATTTCTTTTCTAATTTCTTTTGTGCCTTTGACTCCCAGAGTCCCTCTCGGTGATGTCGCAGGAAGCTGCCCCGAGCTTTCTGACAGCACATCACATATTCGCCACATCAGTTAAACCTCCGCACCCCCCTCAGCAGAACTGCGACCGGGCCCACCAGGAGCTTGGGTCCTTTTAAAGGAAAAGTGCTTCGCAACGAACTAGCCCTGCCGTGTATGCTCATATCCAGAACTGCTCTAAATTCCAGAATTTTCTCAATCCATTTGTTTCTTTTGCTTTAGAGATGCTTATGGCAGAAGTCATTTTATTTCAGCAGCTTCGGGCCTGAAGAAAGAGCTTTTGCTGGGAGGCTGCAGTGGTCTCCTTTCTGCAAAGGTGACAGGTGAGGGGTGTGAGGTCATGACAGGGCTCAGACACCTCTGCTTCCCTCCTCCTGCAGCCCTGAAGGGCTCTTGTGGGGGCCTCTCAAAGGAAGGGTCAGCACTTGCTTTCAGTTCACCCAGGTTCAAGTCCATCACTTGGCTCACAGAAGACACTCCAGAATGAATGAGTAAAATGTTGAATGGGTGACGCAGAATATGAGGGTACTGCAAAAGTTCGTGGAAAAATAGAATTAAAAGGTAATAAGAATCTTTCCATGAACTCTTTGAAGACTCCTCCTATGAACTGGAAAGTTTTGAAGACAAATGATGAGAGGCCAAATAGTGAGGTGGGAAAAACCCAACCAGCCACGGAACTGGGGGTGGGGCGGGTGGTCGTGGGTTTACTCCCACCATTTGCTAGCTAGGTAGTTTGGGCAAAACACCTCCCCTCTCTGAGTCTTAGTTTCTTCATCTTTAAAGCAAGGAGTTTGGAGCAAATAATCTCCCATGTCCCCTCTTTGTTTTTCAAATTCTCCGAGCAGATGGTTGCTATGCCTACCCCTGGCATCTGGCCATTTTTCTTGCTATATGCGTGATTCTACTCTCTGAATTGGCTCACATTAGACAGCAGTTGTCCTAGAACGAAAACTCTGGAGCCATCAAAAAGAGGTTGCTTGGTGACTAATGGTATACACCCAGTGTGAGGGGAGAAGACAGAATGTTCCAGAACATTCTCCAATGTCCCTGGTAATTCTGTGGTGGGTGGAGGGAGGAGTGGGATACCCATAAGCATTTTCTCTCTGATGTGAGCTGTCGGCCAGCTGATAGAAACACGGGAACCGAAGCCAGCTTAGAGACTCAAAAGTCAAAGTTGATTTTTCCTCTGACTCAACCCCATCCAGCATTGCCCAACTCTCTCCAAATACAGCTGAATGGCTGTTTATGTGGAGATGAAGAAAAGCTCTCTGTTGACTTTATTTCCAAACCCTGCCTTTTGGAATTGACACAAGAGGACGGCACATTGCTCGCCAGGCCTGACCATCCGGTCAGCAGACTGCAACCCTCATCCCTACTTTCCAGCTTTGTCTCCTCAAACAGAAGCAATCAAAACAGGCATCAGTAACACAGATAAAAAGGAGAGCAACACAGGCTTTGAACCCCAAGGCTAACTGGCTTATCACAAACTGGTCAACTTCTCTCTGGTGCGTCCAACCCCAGGGCTTAAGACCAAAGTTTAGCTCCTTCCCCTGAGAGCTGATCTATCCCAGGGTCCTGGCCCTTCTGGGTGGGGGCACACAGGGTGTGACTGGCATCTTCAGGGAACACAGCCGGGACTGCAGAGGAAGCAGGGCCCAGGTTTGCCGACGTTGCAGGTGGAGGGAGGACCTCGCTTGGAACAGACACCTAAATTAATGCAAAGGCGGCATTCAGGTTAAGGCACCAACTCTGAAGCCAGACCACCTGGTCTATCTCTTCCAAGCTCTGTGACCTTGGATGAGTTGTTTGTCTTCTCTGTACCTAGATTTCCCCATCTGAAAAATGGGGATAATAACGCACCTACCTTGTAAGGCTGTTAGGATTAAATGTCCTCATATTCCTAAAACAATTTAGGAATGGCACATAGGATACATCAAATAGACCAGTGGTTCTCAAACTTCAGCATGGATAAGAAACTCCTGGAGAACTTGCTTAAATGCAGTCTGCAGGTCTCCATCCCCCCAGATGCTTTGGCCTAGGGTTCTGGGATCCTGACATGGGTGGGCGGCATCACCTGGTCCCTGCTGTGCCTAAGGCCCCTCTCCCCACACCATCTCCAACCCCAGGCAGCAGGACCCGGCTTCCCTCAGCACCTCCCACAGGCTGCTGGGATCCTTGCAGATTGTTGTCTGGTGTGTGCTGGCTCATCAGCTGGGAAAGTTCTTCCACTTCTTGTCCAGTCGATCTTTCAAGTTTCAGCTCAAGTGAAGCCTCCTACAGAAAAACATTCTCTCCCTGGACCTGAACCTCTGGGCAGGGCACAAGCCCTTCTCTGCAATTCTAAAATTCATTTTTCATAAACGTGAAGCAATCTGATTTGGGGAGAGAACCTCATTGGATGGTAAAAACCTGGCCTAGACTGACATAGGCTATTTATAATCTTAATTTATTCCACTTGGTGTGAGTATTCATATGTTGGCTGCATAAATATTAATGGGTTAGCTGATGGGGTGCTGCCCCAGACTCTGCGGGGTGTGTTACATAAGGTATGGTATATACAATGTATTACTTTCCTAAAATGCAAAAAATTTTTTAGTAATTGCGCATTCCAGAATACAAGATTTTTGGATTGTGCGTCTGTGGCACATTTTGTTCTGACTGTTGGCTTTCTCTTCTGCCTGCCATTAAATGAAAATTCTAAGAGCAAGACCATGGATCTAGCACAGTGCTTGGTGCAGATCATTATCATTTATTGTTTCTTGAACGAATGAATGCTTTCTTATAGAGGAAGCTGCACCTGTCTTTCTCACCCTCTGTCACATTCCCCACTCCTCCATGACATCCGCGTAGGATTTGTGAAATTAATTTCACATGGCTCTTTGGTTCCTCCTTCTTGGAACCAGGCCTGCAATTTGGGCAGGCTATCCTCAAATTGGGGCAAGTAGGACCAGGGGAGATGATATTTCAAACAGCCAGACTCTTCCACTCTCCTTTTGAGCAGGATTTTGAAAAAGAAGAAGCATTTCCATAGCACTAAAATGTTTTCAATAAAAGGATTTTCAAAGATTGGGGAAACAAGTTGAAGACTACACCTCCAAGATGCTTTTTTTTCTCCTTACCTAAAATAAAGCTCTCCTCATACAATATCCAAAGGGGAGAATGTTCTGCCAAACCCACCCCTCCTGGGCTTGATAAAGGCAGGAAACTGGGAGAGACACTGGCAGCTCACAACCCAGCTGAGCTATTAGAAGAGGGAGGTGTGGGGTGGAAGACTCAGAAACAGTTATGAGGGTTTGAGCTCCAAATGGATATGAGTTAATAGGCCCCAGGTCCTTGGGATGTCTTGTGACAATGAGAGAAAACAGCCACATTCTAAGTCAAGAAAGATGGGGTAATTACTTAAATAAGTCCAAATTTCACATTGGTTCAAATTGCCCATGAGCAGATGCAGAGGTTGCAAACTCAAATGCTTACACGGCCAGGCAGATGATGATGGAAATGAGCCAGATGGGACAATAGGGAGTGGAGGGGAGTGTGGCAAACTGGAATGTTTATACTCCATCTAAAGAGGGCAGCCCCTATTCAGCTCCAGCTAATTGATGTCGGGTCTTCTAATTTTTATAAAGAAAGTGGAATACTTGATTTCTAGGTGAAAACTTCTAACTGAAAAACATCCTGGGAAGGCCAAATAAAGTTCACAGGCAGATGAGTTATGACCCACTAATGATTTTGTGACCTTTTTCTCCATATATCCTGCATGCTCTTCCTTCAGGTGATCTTCGGGAAGTCCATTCATGAGTTCCTGAGATTTTCCCACCGTTCTGAGCTGTGAGGATCCCAAGTGAAGGCTGTTATTCTCATTTGCAGCTTCTCACCCCCATGCCGGAAAACAGCAGGATCACCTCCTCTGGGGCCTTCTGCAAACACAAAGTCCTGTTAATGTGTCCTCAGTCAGGACCTGAAGGAGATTGCTAAGCAGCCACCAGAAATCACTTGCCAGGCACCTCTGCTTAGGCAGCCAAGTGTGGCTCAGATGCCTGAAGGCCTCTGGGGAAACTGCCATCTCTCGACAACAAAATTGTTGCTGATACCAGGAAACTTAAACTGTCTTGAAGTGTGAGAGGCAGAGCAGAAAAGGCAAAGTGTTCATTTGCTATTTTTCAGGGAACAAGGAGAAAAATACAGGCGCCAAACTTGCAGGCCCCGGCGGCGTGACTTCTCAGCAGATCATTTTCTGCAGTTTCAGTGCCCTGTACTGACTGTCACCTCGTTTCCTTGTTCTCTTGCCAGAGACCCCAAAGAACTTTCCTACAATCAACTGGGCCTCTCTGTCAGAGTCACGAGGTGGCAGATCCTTGTCAGCCCAGCCGATGTTTGATAATTTATTCAAACAAGCCCCAGCCTTGCTGTAACCAGAAGCTTGCCCCCATTCCCCAGCACCTGCCCAGCTCACTGTATTCCAATTCTATCGAGCATCCAAGGCACGGAGAGCATAGATTTAGCCCCATGCTACCAGGTTGCTTATGGTGATATGTAGGAAGAAGGCAATTATACAAATAACCACAACAAGAGGCAGAAAGGGACAAAGTGTGGTAGGTTCACAGGAGGGATGGAGCATCATTTAGTGGAGGAAATCACGTAGGGCTTCTTGGATGAGGTGACATTTGAGATGGGCCCTGAAGTTTGGCTAGACTTCACGTGTGGGAAAGTCATGCCTAGTAGAGGTTGCAGCATGAGCAAAGGCAAGAAGGTAGGTGTGCAAGGGCCGTGTCCGGGGGTGGTCCCTTTGAGTGACTGTAGGGCCCTGACCCTGAATGACCCTGAATGCCTGCAAAGGAGTTTAGATTTTCATTGGTCGATACTAGCAAGCCTTTGAAGGCCTTCTGCGGGGGAAGGAAGATATTAGAGTTGGGCTGTACTTGTAGCTGTGTGCAAACTGGACTGGGAATTGGGAGAGAGAGAAAGTGGGATGTACAGTCAGGAGGTCATCATCATAACTTGGGCAGAAGTTACTGAGGCAAGGAAGGGGAGAGGTGGAGGAAGAGGAGATGGGAATGCAGCTGCCTGAGCTATTATGGGCGTCCCTGCCGTCCCCAATTCCTCCTCCCCATCTTCTCCCTCGCACCCGTACTAGTCAGGCACTTGCCCCCACAATTCCACCAAAACCTCTCCTATTGAGGTGGCAGTGACGTTCACATTGCTAATTCCAGTGGGTACTTCTCAGTCCTCATCCTACCTACCTCCAGCAGCACGTGGTCTCCTCCCTGCCCCACCCTGGCCCCCACTCTCTCCTGGTTTCTCTCCCACCTCTCTGGCTGCCTCTGCTTTCCTGGACCCGCTTGTCTCCCAGTCCTGGGACCCCTCCTTTCAGTGTTATTGCTCCATGTGTGATCTACACGATGAGACACTTCCTCTCCAGCCTGGACCTCTCCCTGAGCTTCTAGCCTCCATTTTCTCCTTGAGCTCTTGGCTGGGAGGTCTAAGAGATGACTTGCCTTGCTCTACTCCCAAAGGGGCTCTTTTTATTTTATCTCCCCTCCTGCCTAGCGCCTTTGCAGTTGCTGTTCCTCTGCCCCGAATGCTCTTCCCCAGGGAGCCTCAGGGCCCCCCCTTGGATCTTTACCCTGCCTCGACCTATCTAAATCTGCACCCTCCCGTGCTATCCGAAGCCTTTCCCTGCTTTACTTTTTTCCTTGGCTTCATCAATATGGAACATTACACACATGGTACTTATTTATACGTTTACTATTTACTTGCCTCTGCTAGAATATATATCTCATGATGGAGAGCATCTTTGCTTTGTTTTAATCACTGTATTCCTAGCCCCGCAAGTGCATGGTGCATGGCAGCCACTCGGTACCTGTGTGTTAAATCAATGAGTGAAGGTGTGAATAGAAAACTGTATGTTGTCATTCTTTCAGCTTGGGGAACAAAGCCGTGAAAGGTCAAAGGTGAAGTTCCAAAGTGGACGCCTGGAAGAGACAACGGTACAACTCCCAGAAATGTGGCAACACGGAGAGGTGAGGTTTGAAAGGAGGTGAGTTCAGATGGGGACATTCAGTTTGAGTGACTTGAGGAACGTCCTATGATGATGTCCAGCAAGCTTTTGGAGATGAGGGTCTGGAGAGAGGTCAGGGCTAGAGGTAGATTTGGTAATTGTCCACATGGAGGTAATGACTTAAGCCACCAGAGGAGGGTGGGGGTGGGGCAGGGAGAGAGAACGAGCTCACTAAGAACAAATTATTATTGGGAAACATCTACATTTAAGGGAAGAGAAAAACTAGTAGGAATATTTTGAGAGTGAGAATAATCAGGAGACTGAAATGTCATGGAAACCAAATGCAGAGTTTCAGGAAAAAAGAAATGGTCGACAACGTTGAACACTGCACAGTGAGGGGGAGGATGAGGACTGGGGAGTGGTGGTTAGACTTGACCCCTGGAGATCTGCTGTCTTATTGCCCAGACATCCCGATGGCCTCAAGCACCAGGTGGGAGGGCAATGGGGAGTCGTGCGAAATTTTTGAGCAGCACAGTGACACGATCAAACTTTGCTGGAGTTCAGGCTAACATGGGGTATGATGGCCGGGAAGAGGCAGAAATGAGGGGGAGACCCTCTAGGAGGATACTGCAGTAGTCCAGGCCAACGGAGTTCTAGAAGTTGACATAAGCGCTGGGGGCTTCAGTGTTCAACTTGTAGAGCAGCAGCATGACAACTGGCCCGAGGTCGAGGGGGTCTGAGGGATTCCTGGATCCCCAGGCAGGTATGGCCATTGCTCTTTTCACGTCGCCAGCAATGGATATTTCCCAACACTGTCTCTCTCAGCTTCCACAGCTAATATTTGTCTCCTATTGATCCAGTATCCAGCCTGTTACTTTTTAACTGGAGTCCAGGGTTCAAAGGCCTGGCTGTTGTTTAAACCCTCATTACATTGGGAAAAGTATGTCCCCCTGATAATGTCAACTGATGAACAGGCGAGGATCTTCTAGGTAAATATAGACTTCAGAGAAGACAGAGGGGGTCAGGACAGGGTTAAGGTCAGGGTAGGGCGGTGTGAGGAGGAGGGAGGGAGAGGACGCAGTGGCAGAGGTCTTGGAATGGATGAGCGCTAAATAACTAGAATTCAAACAAGTCCCAAACTCAAACTTTTTGCTATAAATAGTATTAAATGTTAGTTAATATCTAAAATCCTTTACAAGCAGAAACTCTTAAAAACACAACATCAAAGAGTTCTTGGAAGTAGAAAATCCAGTCCTCAGTCTCTGGTCCCTCCAGCCCTTTAACTGTTGGACAAAGGGATGTTTGTGTTGTCCCTGGAAGGTACTTGGAAAATGCAAGGCACTTGCTATGTGGTGGGGGGAGGCTGGAGGGTGGGGAGGGTTCTGTCCTACTGCAGCCAGAAAGGCAGGACGGCTTCCAGTTAGGTGCTGAGGCTGGGGCTGTCCCCAAGAACGGGTTGTCTTCACATCGTGTGGACATTGATTCACAATGGATTCACAAAAATTCGCAATGGATTTTGTGCCCTGAAGCAGGCCCTCTGCCCTCAAAAACCTCCCCTTCTCAATTTGCTGATACCTAAATGCCATAATTTTGACCTTTATTCCTTTTGATTTTAACCAAGCATTGTCTCTGTAAAATAAAAATACTTCTGGAGTGGTCATGTGTTTAGTCTATCATTCATTATGTCTTAGTATAAATGAGGTTCTTGGCTCTTCTCTTAGAGAAGAGGTTTGAGGGAGGGGATGGCGGATGGGAAGTAGAGTTAGTGTTTGCATGGTGCTTTTGAGCCAGACAAGCTGGGTTCGGAGCACCACTCTGCAAGTCCCTTAACCTCCCCGTTTGTTTCCTTGTGTGCAAATTGGTGCTAATAATATCTACCTCATTAGGCTGATGTGAAGATTTATAAGTAATAATAGTATTATCATAAGAGAATAAACTGAAGACCCTAGAACCTTGGCAAATGGCAGCAAGGCACTATCCCAAGGGGAAATTCACTCTGCAGAGGGATGCTGAAGGCTGAAGCTGAACTCTTAAAGGCAGAGTTTGTTCTCCTCCAGGTGCCACTAGATATTTCCCAGCTTCCTTTGCAGTTAGGTATGCCATGTGACTGACTTCTGGCCAGAAGAAGGTAGGCAGATGGGATCTACCCACCAGGCTTTGTCCTCCCTGCCTGGTCCTTCTGCACAATCTCCCACAGGCTTTCTTTTCCCTCCTCTTCCGGTGGGGTGCAGAGGACCCTGTCCCAGGGGATTGTGGAGCCATGGGGGTTAGAGGAACTGAGTCCCTGAATAACTGTATGGAGCACAGCGTCTCCTCTATCCTACAGAGGACTGTGAGAAACACATCTTTATTCAGCCACTGCAATTTGGGGATTGCTCTTTGCAGCATTAACCTGCCCTAACAAACTCTTGCCTCTTCCCTGCTCAGGATGCATGCACAAACAAGAGGGGTCAGGCAGGAGGAGATGGCAAGGAGCCAGGGAACTGGAGACCAATCCAGACCATCCCCTCTGCAAGCTTGAGGAATTGGTAACCTCTCCTTGCAAAATGTACCTGGATTTCAATCTAGGAGTTCGAGATGATCATTGTACATAAATGGTCAAGGCTTGAGGTGATTGTGTATATTCAGGAAGTATGTTACATGTGAAATGGGGACACTACTGGGACATTAAACTGATGTCTTTTCATTCATGATGCCCCATGGTTTCCTATCCGTTGACCTAATGGGTTTTACTGCTTCAAGGTGGGGTAGATACTCACTAGAATAAATTTATTGTAATAAGTTGTATGGCTCTATTTATATGAAATTCGAGAAGACGCAAAACTAATATATGTTGGAAAAAAATTCAGGACAGCAGTTGCTATATGGGTTTGGGGATAGGGATCGACTTGGAGGAGACATGAAAGAACTTTATGGGGTGATGGTGACACAGGCACATGCATTTGTCAAACTTCAGTCAATGTACACCTAAGATTTCTGTATTTCACTTTATGTGAATTTTACCTCAAAAGAAAAACAAATACATATAGTTAATGATATGCATGCTGCAGTTTTTGGGGAGTCTATGATGCCTGTATCTTTCTTTTCAGTGCTTTGGTAAATGAGAGGGACGAAAGGATGGGTGGATGGGTGGATACATGAAAAGGCAAACCCAGTGAAACGTTAATGGTAGAATCTAGGTAGTGGGCACACAGGGGTTCCTTGTACAATTCTTCCACCTTTTTTCAGTGTTTGCAAATTTTCATAATAAAATGTTGTTAGAGGGGAAAGTAATTGTTATGTTTTGGGACTCAAAGCTGACTGTCGTCCTGAGGGACATGGCATGAACATCAGACTTTGAGGAACAAGAGATTTTTGGTCATTCTAAAAGGCTCCCTTTCTCTATCAAGAGCTAAATCTAGACAATTCGTATTACAGACTTTTATCAAAGGCCTTGTCATCAGGGGAGTTCCCAGCAGAAACAGGAAGAGAAAGCTTTTGGCGTGGAGGAGACAAGGGTATGGGTTAGGTTTTGGGCACTTACTGTCTCTGAGCCCCGATGTTCCACCACCCTGGGCCTTGGCAAGGGGAGAAATGTCAAAGAGAGCACCCCTGGCAGGGCAGAAGAGCTGGAGGCAGCAAAGCTTTGGGCCCTACTTCCCATTGGGGACGCTGGCAGGCGGCCCAGAGGTTGTCGCTCTGCTGCAGGTGAGCGGCTCCGAGCAGCAGGGTCACGGGTGATGCAGCAGAAATGGCCCAGGAGCCTGGCTGTGGCAGAGGCATGGGGCGGTGACCCTGGGCCCCAGAACTTTGGGGTGGGATGCCAGTGAGCATCACAGCCAGCCAGGGACAGGTTAAGCCTGCAAGAGGTCCCTGGAGGATGGCCCTGGAGTACTTGCAAACTCATGCAGGGGACAGAGAGGACAATGCCACAGAGCCCCAGGAGAGACACCCAGGCCTGTGCCTTGAAGACTCACCAGGCCTGTCTTTTGAGGCTCCTGAATTTCGAAGAAGACAGCTTCACCTGTGCCTCGCCGCCCAGTTGGGAACGCAGCCAGTGCCACCTTGGAATTTGGAGGCACATCAGCATGGGGCACGGGCTGGGGTGTCCCAGAGGCTGGGCGGAAAGGTGCAGGCTGGTGGCCAGAATGGACCTTTCTCCCAGTCTGGCCTGAGGTCAGCCTATACAGCACTCAACAGGGAATCTCTGTTCTTACCCTCCTCAGTCCACACCTGAGCCCTGCAACCTACTCATGGGAGTCTACTATATGGCTCACTTTTTTCCTGCTCAATTCATGTGCCATACTTACAGACTCTCCAGACAGTGTTCTCTGGAAACTCAGTTTTGAGAAGTGTCCTCTCCCAGCAGGGTGAGCACTGAAGGGCTCAGAAAGTGGCTTTTCCTTTTACCCCAGAGACCCCTTTGATCATGGTTCCTCAGAGCCAACCACAGGGGAGCTGTCCTTAGTTTCCCAGGTACCCTTGCCTACCCCGCTGACATTTTTGCCAGGGGCTTTAAGATTTCAGAAGTGCCTAGGTCACTCTTGGACTTCAGAGCGTATTAACCTAGCAACTGTGTAACTGATTTAACTTATTCATTCCGCCCTTTGTGTCTTTCTCTAGGAAGGAATGTGCAGAAGTTCAGAGGGGCTCTATCCACCTTGATCTCTCCATTGTGTACTCAAGTGTGGAAGAAGTGGCAGGAATCCTGGGTGCTGCTGACGGCTTTCCAGAGACCACCTACTGGGAATGAAAAATGACATGTCACAGGAAACCAAGGACTGTCTCAACTACGTTCTGCTTGGTCTTTACCTCCTGCCAGTTCTTAGGGATGGGTTAAGGCCATAAAAGGAAAAATTCCCCAGGAGCTTATGAGATTATTTGAGTGGAATGAAACAGCCTAGGGAAAAATGCCACTGGGTTTTCACAGGGACCTGACGTGAGACCTGGACTTTGGCAGCATCTTTCTTCTCAGACCCGCCCTGGCTTCATTGTTAGTTTCATTAGCTCTCACACAAGTTTAAGGATGGTGGATAAAAAAAAAAAACATGCGTCTTAAGTTTAAGCCACGTGTTTTGGGCAGACTAATGTTTTTAAAGGTGTGGAACTTTTAGAGAGATGAAGAAAATAAAAATACTATAAATCTGCAGGCGTTTAAACCCCGAGCCAATTAAGATGATGCATTCGCGAAGAAGCTTTAAATCAGACAACCCATAATACTTGATATAGAAAATGTTCCAGCTTCCATAACTCTTTATTAAATATTGACAAGTTGCAGCACTTCTTTACAATGACTTCATTTTGTTACATTACTCTTTCGCTGTGAGGAAAACAATTGACCATTTCTTTAGATCGCTCAAGAAAAAGGAAAAGCAAAAAGGATTTGTTCTTAAACAAATTCAACCATATTTTAAAGCTGTTCTGATTGTGAAAATGAGCATTATCCATAAGTTGTCTTTAAAAAAAAACAACAAACTTCAAGGTAGTTTGGTTTATACCACAGTATCAAATAGTACTTGGCTTCATATTAGGAGATGGGTTTGTAATAAAAAGTTATGAAACATTGAGAATTCATTTGGAATGCTTGAAACTCTTTTCACCTTAAAAGTCACTGTTTTTTCATGTTTGACTTGATAACAGATCCTGAATTAAGAAATGACAGCAAATTAATCTTCCTAGGGTTCTCTCAGGCTCTGAGGGTCAGAATTCTCAGGACGCAGCTTGGAAAACTGTAGAAGGGACTAAACTCACTCCCTTTTGAAACCAGATTACTCAATAAAGGTGTAAAAATGCTATACAAATACATACATGTATATTTGGACAGCATGTGTATATATGTATACATATTACATACACAGTAGAAAAGGAAGAACAAAGTCACTCAAAGTTAACATGAAGGAAACGGTGACAATCGAGGTGAAATTAGTTGGAGTAAGAGGGGCAAACCAGCTTATACAGGAACACAGGTATCCATAGACACAGGTCAATGGTCATAAGGAAGGCTTCGATGCACAGTTCACGGTTAAGAATGCAATACACTAGAGATCAGGAGCCAACCGCAACATCATTAGATTCCCGCTGTTCCTTCTTCCAAACAGAAAACCGACCGACAGACATGCACTTTAAACATGCATTGCTTTGAGCTAACATCTTAACAAAGAATTGATGTCTAATGAGAGGTTTTCTTGTAAAATTTCATACCAACAGAAAGCTACCCCTTTCCTACAAAACGGGACACAAGCTCCTGTCCTAACGCTATAGCATTTTCTCTGCCACATCAAAAACACTCTAGGGTGGGGGTGTGCAAGTGTATATACACTGTTAAGGCTTATTATACAAATTAAAAAAGTGGTCCAAAGTATATCACATTTTCTTCCCAGTTTTAAAATCTAAAGTACAAAGTGGAGTTTATAAGGTTTTTTAAAAAATCACATCTCGGTCCTGAAATTGGCAGTTTTGACATGACTTGTCAGGATGTACCCCAATGCCTGATTGAGACAGAGGTAGTGCATGATCTTTGGGGGTCAGGAAGGGAGCAGGCCAGGCAGTTACCCTGCACAGTGGCACCCCCTACTGGCAAGGCAGAAAATGATACCAGACAGCATCTTCCTCCTTCCCCTCTCAGTACAGGGGTGCAGAGTTGGGGTGAGGAGGAGAGAGGAAAAGAAAGGAGAACTAGCATAGTGGGGAGGGGCTGGGAGTTAACACAGACCTCTTTATAGATCTTTAAATTTCAGAGGTGAGATACAGGACTCAAAAAATACAAGAAGTCAATTGCTACGTAATTGGTAACTGTTAGAACAATCGGTAAGTGGCTTTCAAGAGAGCCAATTTGGATCTGGCAAGATCAAACAGCAATGGCATGCATATGTTGTCTACTTAACAATGGGAGATGTGAAAGTGGCTCAAGAATTTTGCAAACCATTTCCCAAAATCTGTCACTGTGTTCTAACATAGGAGAAATAATCCATGTCAAGTCGCGTTATGTCATTCACCATCTGAATTTAGGGAATATCTGATGTCACCCACCAAAGGGCCACGGAAACAAAAATTAAACAAGTATCTTAGGTACCTGTGATCTGTTAGAGGACCGGCTACAACAAAATAAATGACAGTAATTGTTTCAGGCAAAAGTAAAAGAGCACTGAAGCCAAGTACACTGTTCAACAAATGCCTCACTGTTGCCTGGTCCAGAGCCAGTGGGTTGGAAGCAGCACATGATCTGAAGTTAATGCCGCCAGGTGGACTTTCCAAATTCATCCTCAGGCCAAGAAGGGGCAGGAATAGACAGACCCAGGATCCACAGGCAGAAGTGATAACTGATGTCAACAGACCTTCGACATGCAGCACGTGAGCTTTGGCACTTCTTAGCCTCATGATAAGTGGCCCATAATAACTAAAGCTTCTGCAGGGAACTAAAGAAACTGGATTAAGGTGATTGCCATGGCTAGGGAGAAAACAGAGGCCATAGAGACCCTGGACCTGGACTGCAGAGCTGCGTGGCTGCTGGGACAACTAGAATCAACTAGGACAGGTGACACCTCCCTCCTCCCCCAGGGCTGCTGACCAGAGCAGGTGGAGGCCCTGAGGAGTGCATCAACCTGCTTGTTACGCGGTGCATTTTCTCTACTGCCACCTGCAACTGCACCGTGATGACAAAGAGTGGTGATTGAGGTTTAGAGAAAACAAGACATAAGAGCATTTTAAGCAAAGAGTGAAACTTTGAGAATAGTTGGGGACTAGTGAATCTTATTTTGATTTTCTTAAAAACAAACCCCATATCCAGCAATATTTAGTTGTCAATAAAATCAGATATGATTAAGGGGTAGATGAACTGAAGTGTCATTCACAATTACTGCCTTTCAAGTATTCATAGTAGTATATTTCAATAATTCTTGTCGTTCCTAGCTGAGAAATGATCAGAATTACTTTTCTTTCATATTTTTAATAATTGGCCTAACATGCATTTAGTGAATATTCTGATTTTTCTTCAATATACAAATGACAGAAGAATCCCATTTCTTAAACCAGAATTGGATTTCTCCCACTATAATTATATGATCCCTCTCAAAAACCATCAGAATATATTGCTCAGCTCAGGCTTCAGCGTGACTCTTAAAAAGAAAACCGGCTCTGGACTATGAGGGTTACAAAAAGGGAATTTTTGCCACTGACATATTTGTTATGTTTATTGTAGGGGAAAAATCCTACCAATAGACACAAATAATGAGCAGTATTGTTTTTTATAATTACTTAACATCTAAGTTTTCTGATCACTACTAGGTATTTTAAAGCCAATATGAAAAGGGAGCCAATACTAAGCTCTGTAGAAATCCACCTTCTTTTAGAAACCTCTGGCCTCTGCACCTCTTTAGACAACTCATTTATAACCACAAACATTCATGGCTTTTCACATGCCACACACAGCTGGGTAAAAACAAGCAATCTCTTATACCAAAAGGTCCTTCTTACAAAACAATGGGAGCCCCTGAAACCACAACTTTTTGTCTTATCTATGACTGGCAAGAGATTAAATCTGTAGAGTCCCCTAACTGCCACACAGGGCTTAGGACAACATGTAAAAAGGACAGCAGGGTTGCTGAAGTCCCACACTGCCTCAGGCATTTTTCTCTAAACACAACAGAATTCTGCAACAGAGACTTACAAGTAGAAAAGAATCCAACTGTGCAGACAGACACCCTCAATCCTCTGCCACCACCACCAGCTTAACAGCTTGACCCTGTGGATCAAACATTCTCTCTTTTAATCCAAAGGACACAAGTCAGGCAGCACAAGTATTGAAGCATGCAACAAGTCATAGGCAATAAAACTTGGTTAGATTAAGTGTGTATTAAATAAATCTTTGCAGTTGAGTAGGAATCACAAAACAAGTGGAGGTCTGTAGGCTCAGCTTTACACCCGGGTTTTTATACACCAGCAGTCAGATTCACAATTGGTAAATACTGCACCGGAAAGATGTGTGCAGGGAGAAGAAATAATCATCACATTTAATGTTTATGATAGTAGGCTCAGCTTTACACCCGGGTTTTTATACACCAGCAGTCAGATTCACAATTGGTAAATATTGCACCGGAAAGATGTGTGCAGGGAGAAGAAATAATCATCACATTTAATGTTTATGATAAAAAAAAAAAAACAAGACAAAACCAGATATGACCTCCACGTAGTACATAAAGTGCCTTCAGAATTGGTGCAGTTACGACAAAAATTGGTTATTTAGCTACCATTAGCAAACGCATACAAATAGGAGTCTAGACAGATCTGGTTTCCACAGTTTCAAATCAAGCAGTGCCAAGTTTCATTCAAAATTCTCTACTACAAACAGCAAAGAGGAAAATATAATAAAGAATGACTGTACAGCATCAGGAAGGTTTAAGTAATTTCTCTTATGAGAAACTGGTAGTCCAACCCTGTCACAAATGTGTTATAGCACACGTAATTACTTCTAAGGAATAATGGTGTGATTCCTTTCAAGTCAACATAAAATTTGTCATGCTATGTTACAATTCTCTCAGCCTGTAGCTATTATCTAAATTTGTACAAAAAAAAAAAAGTAATATCCAGTTTGTTTTCATTCTGAGTATGGAAAAAATTATCACTATGCCTAATGTTATATTTGAAATGCTCTCAAAGTACTTGTCTGTAGAAGGTTTTTGGATAAAAATTAGTCTTCCAATTCTAATAAAGTAGAGGGTGGAGGTGTCAAAGTATTTCAAAAAACAAGTAAAAGTAGATCAAATATAATTTCAAGCAGTACTGTTTTATTTAGCATTTCTAACATACCAATTGGCACTTGCACAACAGATTTAACCTTTAAAGTAAAAATAATTCATTGAATCATAAAAGATCAGCAGCCAAAAGTTAAAAGTGAATGACTAACTTTTATATATAAATATTCTGGCCAAGAAAATTTAAGTTAATTTAAGAAGCAACTGATAAAGCATTCTTCACACTAAAAAAAAAAAAAAAAAAAGCTCACTTTTCCAAGTACATGAGACATCTTTAATCATAATGAAATAAAATCGGTCTAAATCATTTAAAAAAGTAAACATGAGTTGTAATACTATACCTGTAGAGTGATTAATTCCATTCATTGTCATTAGAAAGTATGTAAAATATTTATTAAGGGCTTTGCCTGCAGAGGCACAACATAAATAGAATAAGTCCTCCTGAAATGTAATTAGTGTACACATCAACCAGTTGATAATGTGTGGTAGAAAATGCAGGAACTTGAGCTGGAATTGGTTCCCACGTCTGAACTTGGGCAAGGGCAAAGGCTCGGCTCCAGGAGCCTGGCCACGCGGCTGCTCCTCGGCCACAGTCTCTGCACAAGTCTGTGAGGCAAATGCAAAAGTGCAAGCAGAACTTGCTGGACGAACCACCACCCCTGAGGCGGGGATACCTAATCCACCCCTTCAAATCCTTGGGCATTTTCCACAGCCATGAGAAGTTTCTCTCGTAAGTCTTCAAAGGTTTCGTATGGAGGTAAGTCGAGGCGATTAAAGCTGCAAAAGGAACATAAAGGTCAGTAAAAAGCTACTATTATCACCCTGTGGTCACAACAGCACTTCCTAGATTTGGCTACTGGGGCGGGCATTTGGTGTTTGTGCAGGAGAATGAAAAAGCATTAACCAACAATTGTGATTGTCAAAAAATGGATTCTAGCTATGAAACTGTCCACACCAAAAAGGCTACGTAATACACAGAGGAGAGAAAACCATTTTCTAATAGTCTGTGAAACCTCTGCTACAGCCAGATGTGGATCTCGGAAAAATCCTGGTGGGAAGGGAGACATGAAAGGCAAGGTAAGTGACATACATGCCAAGGTTTCAAAACCCTGGGGACACAAAGAGTTTATATGCTTTAAGAGTTATAGATGAGTAGAGACTGTGTCTCTTTCTAATGCTTTCACTTATTCTACATTAGGCCAAGGTTTATCATTTCTTTCTTTTTGGTGGCTAGCTGGTATAGGGATCGAACCCTGGACCCTACTGTTATCAGCACCATGCTCTAACCACCTGGGCTAACCAGCCAGCTCACCAAGTTCTTTTCTGTTTTAACTCATTTCATTTTCATCATAATGCTATGATAAGGCAGACAATGTTCTCTCCATTCTGTAGATGCAGATCCTGAAGAAGAGAGATAAAGTCAAGGGGTCCAAGGTCACTCTCCTAGTGACCCAAGAACAGAAGCAGGCTGTCTGGGCCTCCAGAACACCAATGCCAAGCTGCCTCCGCTAACCAAGTCAGGGAAGAAATTGATATTTTAAAGTGAAAGCTGCACTTACAAAAAGCCCTTACATATTTGGAGGCTTCAGTTGGGGGGCTGCAAATCAGCCTGTTGACAAGTCTTCAGACAGATGGATGACCTCTGCAAGCAATCAAGCCTACTTGCTCAAGGACCAAGTTCAAATTCTGGCTCTGTCACTTGCCAGCTGGGTGACCTTGGGCAAGTAACCTCACCTCTCTGAATCTGTTTGCTCATCTGTGAAATGGGGAAACGGCTCATGGGGGTGCTAGGAGGATCAAATTAGAACATTTGTAACGTGAGCTGGCCCCAGCAAGTGCTCAATAGATGGAGATCAGTGTTAATATTCACTTATCATTTACTGAATGCCTACATGAGGCTCGAGAAAGTTCAAAGCCTCCAGTCACAGAACCAGCGCCTGTGGGGGTGGATGGCGAATGTGTTTCTGTTGTGAAAATGGCCACACACTTGGCATAACTACTCACCACATCCTAGTCAGCCTTGTTTCAGTACTGTGCCTATATTAGCTCACTGAATTCTGGCAACCACTCCTATTTTATAGAGGAGGAACTTGAGGCACAGAGAGATGAGGTAACTTGCCCAAGGTCACACAGTAAGCATGAGAGCCAGGTTCAAGCTCAGGGTGGCTCCAAAGCCCAGCCCCTGACCCACACTTGTGTCTATACTTAAAATTGCCCCCTCCAGGCATTGACGTGTGCTTCCAAAAGCGAGCACAACCACCACTTCTGCTAAAAGCTAACAATTACCAGCAAGCAGCAGTAAGAAACAAATACATGTCCACGGTGGTCCCTTTAACAACCCGAAATGTTTAACAAGTCCCAAAGACAGAATAACACCATACTTCTCAAACTGGGATTCTCAGAAATCCAGGAATCCAAAGAGCGTTAGTCCTAAAAGAAGTTTTTAACCTTTGATTTACATATTGATGATGATCTGAAAACATTATTTCATCAGTTATCAAGACAGAACTCCACTTTTGCAGACGGCACTTAAAAGAGCCTTTCACAGAAGGTGACTTTGGGGTTTCACAGTCCAGGGCCTGTGATCCTGATGGGGTCTGCCTCTAGAGGATCTGGATCTGTGACAATTTTTCCCTTTAAAAAGGCCCATACATTATTTAAGTTTAGGAACTTGGCTCTTACTGCTGTTCATCACGGTTAGCACTGCGAGTCTGAGAGTTCTGTGTTAACATCAACAGCCCTGGTCTTGGCTCAGTGCTGGCTGCCATTCAAACTCAGGCTATCATAATCCAGAAAACCACATCTGACTAGAAGCTCCAAACCACCGAAACATTCTCTCCCTAGATTAAAGGCAGAGGATCATACACAATGACTGTTTTGGACATTCACCAACTGCAGGCTGAAGTTGGCTTGCTTTCCAGGGTCTGACAGGCAGTGACCACATCTATTCTGTTTGGAGAGTCATGAGAACGGTATGAATGAAAAAACAAAAAACAAAAAACCTTCCTTTCTGAGGCAAAGGAATCAAACAGAAGCAAAAAGCCTTTCACAGCCAACTTTCACAAATGCATTTTTCTGTGAATTTTCTCCTCTAGTTTAGGGAGGCACTTCCTGCAGTGAGTGTTCTGCTGCATATGTAAGCTTTGCTGGTCAAAGCAGGCTGTACTGCTCACTCTTTTCCAGAAGGCCCACTTGCACTGCTTCCCAAGGAACTGGAAATAAAAGCCTATGCAGAGAAACCAAAACAAGGGTCACGGGAGCTCGGATTAGCACATGACTGCTGAACACTGTTTTTAAAAAACCCATGGGGGGCCGAGCCCGTGGCACACTCGGGAGAGTGCGGCGCTGGGAGTGCAGCAGCGCTCCCGCCGCGGGTTCCGATCCTATATAGGGATGACCGGTGCGCTCACAGCACTCTCTGGCTGAGCACGGTGTGGCCGGTCACAAAAAAAAAAAAAAAAAAAAAAAAAAAACCCATGGGGCTAAGTCTGCATCTGGGCTGGGTATTATGCAACTATTCAAAGAAGCAACCGAGACCCTTCTGCAGGCAGCCACAATCACAGCCCAGTCGTGCCCCCTCGTTTGTGGTTTCGCTTTTTCTGGTAAGAAAATATGAAGATATTTTGAGAAAGAGACGCACACACACTACATTCATAACTTTTATTATGGCATATTGTTATATCTGTTCTATTTTATTATTAGTTGTTAATCTCTTACTGTGCCTAATTTATAAGCTAAACTTTACCATAGGTATGTATAGGCAAAAACATAGTAATATAGGGTTTGGTACCAGCAGTTTCAGGCATCCATTGAGGGTTTCAGAAAGTATCCCCCTGCAGATAATGTACGACTACTGTATTACCAAAATCCAGGGAATAATGGGCTACTGATGAGTGCAGAAGGCCTTTTAAAAATGTTTTTATAGCAAATTTTATCCTAAATTCTGAACAACCAATTGGAGTTAGTTGGAGTAAAAACCCAATCTGTTTAGAAGTTGGAGCTCCCATATCCAGGTATGGTGAATAGCAAAATTTCTGCTACCTAGAATAATCAGGGAAGGATCGGGTTTGGAGGAGGAATGCCCTATAGCACAGAAGGTTTAGCTCTTTATATGGCAAACCTTACCAGGTACATTCAAATCTCAGTTTAAGTTTCATCAGCATTACTGTGCAATTTATATTTTTATCGCATCCTTGTTACTGTATGCTCTAAGCTATTTATGGGCAGGAAAGTAGCACTCTGTGAACTCCAGACCAGCATCGCACATAGTTAGGTCTTTAAAATACTCTGTTTGCACTTGAGCGTTTTACACTCACCATGTGTGAGCTCTGGGCAGTTTTTCAGGACTGCCCCATTGCTCTATTGTAAACAGCTGAGGACCGTTGGAACCTAGAAGAACAGACAAAAAAATGTTAGGTGTGCTTGAGGCTACAGAACGAAGCTATGGCACGACGTGAAGAACAGGGAAGCAAGATCCGCCTGGTGAGCCCTGAGCCCCGCCTCTGCTTCTGTGACATTCCGTGTTTGATGCTGGGGAAGCCAGAGGTCTGTGCAACCTTACAATACAGACTCTGCATCACCTCCAGAATGCAAACACGTTTACAGACACACCAGACACAGCTACAGCCTCTCAACTGAACCCTGGATGTTTACATTTAAAACTACTTTTGGGGGAAATAAGAGAAAAGTGACCTTCAGTACATAGATCACAAAGAGTGATTTTTTAAATCTATAGTAAGCACTGAAGAACTCTGCCTCCTGGAAGTGAGGTGTCCTTTAAATGATCCGTTTATAACCAGAGATTCTGCAAAATGATATACTAAGAAATTTTTAACGATATACTAAAAAATTAAAATAGAAGAGGGAAAATAGAGAAGACCAATCTTATGGTTCTCTCCACTAATCCCCCAATCCCCATGCAGATAAAGGAAATAATACAAATAGCTCAAGGCAGAAGCATGCTGCTTTCTGTCTATGTGAACTATTTTTACTGAACTATGCATAGCACACTGTCCTGAAAAGACTTCTGAGCCTTGTGCAGAGGCCGGGGAGGCAGTGTTCTCGGGCCACAGTTGATGCCTGTCCAGAAATGCACTGAGGACTGAAACTAATAGTATCCTGCTCACCATAAAGTTCGGCAAATCCATTCATAGGTACGCGGGATGTCCCTGTCACAAACTGCAGTAACCGGATACGCTTTTCGGCATCCATCAGCAGTACAGCCTACGAACAGAGACAGAAGGTCATTATGTCCCTCATGTGACACACGGCACATGCTGTGGTAATGCAGGCAGGTAAAACTTAATCTTATTTATACTGCAATGGAAAACCTACACGGTTGACACTGAAAACTGAGTTTTTTTTTTTTAAGGCCATCACAATACTTAGAGAGTGAGTGATCACAATGTCTTTCTTCTTTTGCCAATAGGCCAAAATAAATGATATAAAAAACAGACTCTTTGATGGCACTGAGCTCGCTCTTCTGTGTTCGAGGCTTGCCAGTCCCCCTAAGCCAATTTTAAATATACAGTGTTTGAGAAGTGTCAGCCTCAGGGGAAGCCAGGTTATGAGATGGTACTTTAGACTGTAGACAAAGTCAAACATAACAGTTAATAAAAAAGAAAGAAAAAAAAACAAAGGCAAGGACAGGCTTCTAAAACAATCTGTGTATTTCATATATCTGAATTATTACAGGAACTGAGTTGGCTTTACTAGTAATGTTACTTGAACTGCTGCAACCCCCCCCCCCCCCCCCCCCCCCCCCCCCCCCCCCCCCCCCCCCCCCCCCCCCCCCCCCCCCCCCCCCCCCCCCCCCCCCCCCCCCCCCCCCCCCC
>NW_007726693.1:464777-468124 GCF_000696425.1 Galeopterus variegatus | reverse complement strand
CCCCCCCCCCCCCCCCCCCCCCCCCCCCCCCCCCCCAAGAATCAAAGCTGAGTGCGACTTGGACTAGGATTTGAAGATTCTGCCTTTTTCTCTCCCTGTACTTCTGGCACTTGAAGTATTAATAAAAGACATTTAGAAATTAAAACAAGTTAAATAATTTCTTTTTTTTGGTAAGTAATAGTCTTTTGGGGGGCAAAATTTTTAAAAGTTAATCATCTCTCCCTTGGACCCACCTGTTCCTACTTTACCTCCCCACAAGCCAGACAAGGAACAAACACTGGCCCTATGGAAATCAAATTTCATTTGCATTTTGGTTGAAAGATACAAAGATCAAAATGTTTGCTGGAATTAATTTAAAAAATGGAGAAAACAATATCTTAACAGAAAATGGCATCTTGGAAAAGCCAGCCCCAAAGCATGTCCTGAGAAGCCTCCTATTCTTAAGTTCCAGTACTCTTGAAGCCAATTAACTCCTTTTCTAAATCATCTTACTCTGTGGCTTCCTCAAATAAAAGTTGCTTTAACCAGGTGGTCGAGGAAAGACAGCGTGCCTTCATAAGGATCAAACCTTATTCAACAAGTTTAGCTGTCCACTAAAGTTACAGAAAAACCGCAGTAGGGGTTTCTAGCTGTTTGCCTCTTCTCTCCCCCAGTAGTCCAAATGCTAACAGACCCCAAACACCCAGCATCAGTCCTAAAGTAAGACCAAGCAAAGGGAAGCATGGAGCTGTAGACCTGAGTCAGGTGGAGCAACATGAAGCAGGGACTGGGCCCTGGAGTTACCTTCCAGAACCACTGAATGACAGGGTGATTCGGGCAGTAGCCATTCTTGTAAATAGAATGCTGTCTCCAGTCGTTCACGTCAACATCACCGAGGCCGCACATCAGCAACTGTTAAGGAAATTTACCAGATGTAAACAAGGCAGGATGTGAAAGCCAAAGAAATCACAGCTGAGAAATTACCTTTCCCCAGTGCCAGCATTGTGTCATTGTGCAAAGCAGGTAAGCTAGCAATTCATAAAAACAATGCAGATGGATATGTGTTCCAAATGTTACCTGTCACAGCAGATCACAAAGATTAATGAGGGTGACTGAATTCTAACCCTTGGACAAGGTCACAACATTTCATATTGGAAATAAAAACTCCACATCAATCCTCTTCTCTACTCCTCTAATCTTAAGCAGTGTGCCCATGGGTTTTCTTACACCCCATTAGAATATGCACATTATCCTGGCTGTTTCCTCTCCTGAGAGGTTACTTGCTGACTACTTGAAAATCTCTCCCTACCTACAAAAGAATTAATGCAAGAACTCATCTTCCCCAGATCAATCAATTCAGGTGATGACAAATCACCTCATCTGTCCAAAGGCCTAGGGACTACACATATGTACTGTACTAAGGCAGTTATCTGATAAGAACTTTGATAAGGCAGTTCTTTGGTAAGTTGGTTCTCTGACTTACTTAGTCTAAGATTTGCTTTTCTTATTATGTAACTCTCCAGTAGGGAAGGCTTCCTGTGGACAAATGAATAAGACATTCCTGCAGAGGTACCAGAACAACATGGAAAGAGATCTAAAACAGAAGATGGACAACCAGGTTCCTAGGTCTGACTGTACCAAAACCTTGCTGGGTGAATTGTGAGGTCATTAACTTCTCCCTGACTTGCTTTCTCCGCCTGTACAATGAAAGGCTAGCACTGTATGATTTCTATGACATCATCTATCTTGAAGTTTCTATTTTAAGGTTAAAGTACAGAAAGCCAGTATGTGAGAAATGCTTCACTGGATATGGCCTGGACAAGTGGCCAACTGAGTCCCAACAACAGCTTCTCCAAAGACCTAGCCTTCTTCCTTCTGTTTCTCTTGACACAACAAAGGATGAAATAGTCCTCTGGTTCGTAAGTTACTACCTCTTATCTACATCAACACCAAGACTCTGAAACAGGCAATTATTAAACTGCTTTCTGGTGCTTCCTTGTTGCTTTCTGATGTTTTCCTTACTCAACAGAAATCACTTCAAGTTCAATGAGACATCCCTTCTACGGCCCCCAGTAGATGCTTACAGCCAAGTCCCCCACTTGGCTGCCATGGCACGGATGGTGAGGCAACACAAGACATTCGGCCAGCCTGGTCTTGCAAGCAGGATACGGCTACCCCAAAAGGCTGCTGCAAACGTTGGCTCCACTTCACGCAGCAATTTCCCTCGCCTGGTACACAGGCCCCTGAACCCAACTCAGCTCAGTGGGCCTCTGCTTATTTGGTATGTTCCAGAACTGCCCTCTCATGGGCCAGGAATCTACGATTGACTACTATTCTTACTCCCAAATCAGCAAACAAGCCCCCCAGGAGACATGTAATAGAATTAATCTGAACTTACTCCTAGCACATTGTGGATCACAGACTATTAAAATATCATTGGTAATGAGAGATACTTTTTAAAAACCTACTTTACATAAAATGATGTTTATAATACAAACCTCCAACTCATTTTCATCAAAAATTTTAATCAAATCAATAGGAAGCAGTTCTGTGAATCCCTGAAAGAAAAAAAAATAATAAAATAACAATCCTAAACACCTTTTTCTTTGAGAAATACAAAGTTTTCAAGAAACAAACTTTCTTGATTAGCCAAGAAAAATGTATTCTTTACTGATACGTCAGTGACAATATCAAGAAATGATAGCCCCAATAAAAACAAGATAATCACCACAAAAAATTTCTGAAAGATCATACGATCTAGAAGGTTCAGGTACTTGAGTAATGTTTGAAACCTGATGAAAATCTGGGATATGTAGGCAGGTGGATTCTGAAAGCCATTTATGACACACTGCTGTGAGTCAGTGCATCCTAAAACACACAGGCCACAGATGTGCAAGAGAACACTTGTTTAAAAATAACACAGAGATGAAACACAAATGGAGGTAGTGTGATCCAGTGTAGGAGAGACTAGGGTACAGAAAACCACGCTCTAGTTCCCAGGTTATCACTAACCAGTGGAGTGGTCTAGGATGAGGCCCTGTGAGGCTACAGCTGGGTTTCTGAAAGTCTGGATCACCTGGGGTGGGGCCCAGGAATCTGCTTTCTGGGGTTTCTCACCCAAATGAAGTATGAAATCTGCCCTTGTGAAATCCGTCCTCATGTTTTATGACCCCAAGGCCTTGTATCTTTTTGAGTTTCTGCCAGGGCAAGGTTGTGGTTCATTCACCACATGTAGGTAGCCAAGCTGGAGTGAGCTTAAGCGTATCGCCCAGCCAGAGCTCTGCGTCAGTTCAGGGGAAGTTAGTAATGTGGATGTGGGGCTTTTCCCTGTGTTTTTTTTTTTTTTTTTTTTTTTTTTTTTTTTTTTC